>NC_089519.1:34167485-34467485 GCF_963924715.1 Thunnus thynnus
TTTTTTGATGGATTATTGTTGATCTATCAGCCTGTCATTGATGAATGATTTATTAACCATCAATAAAGCCATTAGTTACAACTTATAAACACTAAAATATGTGTTATTAGAAAAAGGTTCCAACATAATTGTGGTTTTCAAATGGCTTAAATGCTTTTATATATACTGTACTATTTAGCAATGGTTACTACTTCTGCATCTGTTGCTACTGATACTGCTACATTTATATTACAACTAATACTACGATTATACCTCTACTACTTCTGATACTTTCCTCTTCTTCTGTACTCCAGTTGTTCTGCTACAGGCTTATATCTGGTCTTTATCTAACTCCGACTTCAACATTGAAGACTCAGTTTTAGACTCTGATGACTAGAGAACTAAAGCACCAAATGACCCGATTCATTGAATTTAATGAGGACTCAGTCATCTCAGAAATCAGCTTGACAGCATCTCAGCATGAACTTTAATGAGCTGGTTAATGATGTAAACCTAAATGTAAACAGCGGTTATGTAAAACATACAATCCTAACAAAGGATGGCTGATAAAGGCATGTGTTGTTTTTGAGTTTTGGTTTTTTAGTTGCTACTTTTTCCACTTTCCCAATACAGATGGAGGTGGATTTATTTGTAGTGCTGAAAGTAAGCTTGAGCAATATGATCATATATACTGTGAGACAATTTAAACTTATCAACAATAAAATATTTTAATAATAATATTGGATTTTTATATGATTTTTGGAGGTAACTTGATTTGTCAGGTATTTAATTTGCTGGATTAGCCAAAGCAAACATTTCTATTATTTTATTTTTAATTGATGTATTTTATGTTTTGTATTTAATTAGATTTTTTATGTATGTATTTTGTTTCATTTATTATTTGTGTTTATATTTATTTATCCATTAATTTTATTTATATCTTAATTTACATTTTTGTTCTAATCATTCTAACTGTTTCTCAGTTATTTTTTTACTGTGATATAATAAATACAATGATATAAAATACACATAAAAGAGTTTATCCATTTTGCCCCTGCCCATTGCTAAAAGCATTTAAAAATGGCAACTGTAAAACTCAACAGTGTCATGTCTTTCCAAAAAATTTACGCAGGGTGGATGCATGGATAGATACCACTAGAGGTAAATATTTTTATTTCTTCTCTTTTTATGGTGAACTGACCCTTTAAACTGTGAAAAATACAACTCTTTTATCACAATTTCTTCATATTCAATCAGTGTAAAATTATGATTGGCCAAAGTGGATGCAGTGACTTATGGAAAAGTCCATTTTATAGGTGTTATAACAGCTGATTTGTCATATCTTTATTATTCTGGATGTTTTCTGATGGTGTCTTTCCACATGTGTCCCAGGAGAAGGAGCAGCAGTCACCACCTGACCTGTGCAGCAGCAGCAGCAGCAGCGGCATGGAGGCAGAGAGATGTCTGGACAGAACACCTCACATTTTCAGGGTGGGGTTTCAAAAGCTGCATCAAGTTCAACACAATTGAATGTAGAAAAAGCAGGAAGTTAATCAGGTTTCCCTTCAAAATAGTGCTGAAGGCGTGTCGCTCATGGGAACACAAATGCTTGAAAGGAATAAAAGAACAAAAAACATATAAAAATACTAAAACTACATATAAAAGACGCACATATAATGTATATATTATAGTGTTGTTGAGAGGAAACGCTCTCAGTATTTCTCAGGAGTAAAGTTCTGTACACTCGACACAACATATTGCTGACATTGGAAGATTTTGTGATGCCAGTTCACATGTATCTCTGTGGTTTCAGGAAATTCACGTGTAACCTCAAGAAACAGGTTGGAGAGACTCAAGTGTGTGCGGTTAAAGGTAAGAAGAAGACTGTTTGACAGACAGATGACTGAAGGAGATAAGAAAGGATTTTATCTTTTATGCAGCAGTATGTTATGCACCACAATGGCCTCAAAATGGGATGATGTTTTTAAAATCTTCTCAAAATGAGGGAGTGCATACTTATAACAGCTCTCAGGGCGACCTGTAGCTATCATTGAGGACACTGAGGTCCATCAATCAATCAAATATTATTTGTAAAGCACCTTTCATAAAGATTATTGCAATTCAAAGTGTTCTACTGACTGACATGCTGATAATGCGGCAGAACAAATTAATTTGGGGGAGCATTTCTGTGTTTTAGCAACCTGGGGGACTTTACATTCTACTGTGCATTTAAAAATGTACCCATGACTGGCATCTTATATTCTGTTTTCTTTATTTTCATACTCGATATGTTTCAGTGTGACTACTTTCAGGATCTTTGTTCCATCAAGCTGGCTGGCAATGAGAAGAAAGCAGTTGCCATCATGTAGGGAATTGAAATTAAAGAAAATATAACTTAAAAGTTAACATAATAATAATAATTAAACATAAAAAATCCAAATATTAAGAAAAAGTCATTAAAGTCTTTTTGGTGTTTGGTCAATGTTTTCTGAAGGAGGTAGAGGTTCTTCTAATATCTAATTAAACACTCAAATGTTTTGTAGGAACAAGTAAACACCTACATTTTTGACCAGCCACCGACCAAACTGTAAAATTCTCTGAGTATTTGAAAACAGCCAACTGTCTAATTCTGTTTTAAATTATATAGTCTTTTGTCACAAAAACTCTCCAGTTTCAAGATATTTTGTCTAATAAATATTTAATTTAAATTCCTCTTCAAGTCATTAAACCCTCTTAAATTTCCAGAATTATCAGAGTGGGTAACCTTGGTGTCCAGCTAGCTAGCTACAACATTTAATGATTATCATTATTTTGATTTGGTCAATGAAATGTCAGAAGATAGTGAAAAAAGAATGTCTGAAACCATTTTTCAGAGCCTAAGAGGACATCTTGGAATTCCTTATTTTGTCCAACCAACAGTATAAAACCAAAAGATTATTACTAGTCATATCTCTATTATTATTATCGTAATTTTGTTGTTATTATGCTTCTCTGTGTCTCTCTCTCCCTTCTTCTTTTTCTCTCAACCCAACCAATAAAAGCAGATGGCCGCCCACCTGCAGCCCAGTTCTGCTTGAGGTTTCTTCCCGTTAAAGGGGAGTGTTTCCTTGCCGCTGTCGCCAAGTGCTTGCTCATGGGGGAATGTTGGGTCTCTGCAAATTAAAGAGTGCAGCCTAGACCTGTCCAAAAACTGAAAACAGATTTGTGTATCAGAACTATGTTTTTTCTTCTCTCCTCTCCCATTAATCATCTCACGACACTTCAGATTTATCTGGTGACCCTTTGAAGGGGCCCGACCCCTAGGTTGGGAACCACTGGACTAAACTAGCTAACCATATATAAAGTAGTTGAAACTAGCTCCACCTCCAGCAGCTACAACAGTAACATGCTGCTCTAGCTGATGCTTCAGTATTAATAATCTAATGATGTCATGTATAATAATATATAATATATAAATCAGTCAGAGGGACCAAACCACTACTTTTACTGCAGTAGGATTTTTCATGTAGGACTTTTACTTGTAATGGAGTATTTTTACATTGCAGTATTAGTACTTTTACTGCAGTAAAGGATCTGAAATTTCTTCTGCCTAGTAACAGATACGGGTCTTTTATTTTGAAAGTTCTAACAGGATGTGGCGGCTCTTCGTCCTGTCACTTCGGGAGATTTCGGCTCCGCTCGGAGAAACAGCACCGGACTGTATGGTGGAGAACCGTTTCATATCTTTACCTTTTTCTGGGGACCGGCTGTATGATTAAGCTACAATCTTCAATGAGTAAGCATATCCCAGTAAGTAACATGTTATTTTTATTTAACACTGCTGCCATTTTGTTTCCGTTTGTCTCCTCTTCGGCTTGTGTTGTAGTTGTAAATCGTAACCAGCTGGCCTTTCCTTCGGTGAAATCACGGCCTGCTCAGCGAAAAACCGGCTTCACATCACCGCGACTCTGACGCTTAACATTTAATTTAATACTTTTACTGTAACACGAATCGACTGAACTGGTGTTTTGGCGGTTATTAAAGCGTCATGAAAAGGTTTTGGTGAAATGTTCGTCATGGTGAGGAAGCGGTTGACGGCTGCGCAGCTCGGGGCTGGTCCTGGCTTAGTCACTCGAAGTTTCTGTCGGATATAATCGACGTATTTTTTTATTGTAAAACAAGCCAAACATTTAAATGACATTTCATGTGTGTTTTCTGACATAAACTACCTGTCTGCTGTTTTAACTAGGCGTCGTATTTGTCACCTGGAAGCAGCGTGTAACAGTCAGTCCATCTCACAGCTCCTCTATAGGCCTCTAACGCTATATGATGGCGCCCAGTCTGCTCACACAAAGGACACTTTACAGCCTTGTCATGAAATGCAACAACATGTCTCCTGTTAAAAAGACTATTATTTTTAATGTTTCATGCCTCTTCTTTTCCTTCTCAAGTTATATCACCTCCTACTTAGTCATTTAACCGCTTACTTTTAGCTAGCATGCAACATTTCCTATCAAATGCTGTCTTTCAGCAGGGAAATGCCGGATTAACAAAGCATACTTTAACAGCTTAGCTTTAGTATTTGGAGCACAAGCTGGAGAGAAATATCCCCACTAAATGGAGGGACATTCAGGTCTTTTCCATGTGAGGCAGTAAAAGTTAAAGTTAAATGGCAGTGAAACCAATTTGTGAGTCAGATTTATGATGGTGATGGTGAAGATAATAACAGAGTGGATGTTAAAGCCCAGCTGAAGGCCTCATGTTTGAGTTCAGCCTTCAGAGATGTGACCGAGATGTCAGGAATGACACATCCTTCTTCCTATTGTAAACTGGCAGCCATTAGTAAGGATATTACACAGTGCTGCAGTCCAAGTTTATATAACACACTGGCAGGTAGATTTCCTTTTTTTTTTTTTGCCTTTTCCTGCTGTCTTCCTGTGAATCATCATATCTGACGTTTTGGTGGAGGCTCTCTCGTCTTCACCTGTTCAGTATGGACATCACACCTCACAGTCTTGATCAACCTTGTCCAACACCATGTTAGAGCTGCAACGATTAATCAGTTAGTCGATCGACAGGAAATTAATTGGCAACCATTTTGATAATTGAATAATCGTTTTCAGTCGCTTTTCAAAGTAAAATTCTCAGATTTCAAAGTAAAACGCCAACAATTCTCAAGTTCCAGCTAATAAGACGGCAGCTAACGATTATTTTCCGTTATCAGTTAATCTTGCTGATTATTTTCTCAATTAATCATTTTGTCCGTAAAATGTCATCTTGCTTTGATGAAGGTCAGATAGACCGAAAACGTCAAAATAAAGTGAAACACTGCAGAAATCTCTATCAGTTTGTTCATAAAATGTCAGAAAATAGTGAAAAATGCCCGTTATAATTTCCCAGAGTCAAAGATAATGTCTTTAAATGTCTCATTTTGTCCAAACAACAGTCAAAAACCCAAAGACATTCCCTTCAATGTCACGTGTGACAAAGAAAAACATTAAATCACCACATTTGAGAAGTTAAAAAAACCCTATTATTCGATTATCACGATAGTTTCCAGTTAATTTTCTATCAGTCGACTAATCGTTGCAGCTCTAGTTCCAGCTTCTCAAATTTAAAGATTTGCTGCTTTTGTGTGTGATATATGGCAGTAAACTGAATATCTGTGGGTTTTGGACTGTTGGTCGGACAAAACAGAACATTTTTAATACATCTCCTTGAGCTGTTGGAAATTATAAAATACATTTTCACAATTTTCTGGCAACTCATAGACTGAACGATACACTAACACGTGGATATAACTTTAAATATTTACCTTTGTTTGATTTCATGTCCTTTGTCTGGAAAAAGTTGCTTTTTAAGGCCTGATTTCAATGTATTTGAATGTAAAGAAATTTTTTTCTATTATTATGCCTTATATCTTGTGTGTGGCATAATTGGATGGTGTCTGCAGGAAACTCTTAAAGATAAAGATTGAATTTTCTTCTTTAAATTTGGTGTAAAATGGGAGCTCTGGAAATAATCCACTGGGGTTTGACTCTGAGGCAAGAGAATACAAGACTCTGGATGCAGTATGAGTATTAATGCCGATGTCGGGCTGTAAAACATATTACTCCACATGGGTGAAATGTGCAGATGGAGTCTGGGGTGTGTATGATGCCACAGTGTGACAATACTGAAACGTCAACAACAGAGAAGGTTGGAAGATTAAAAAATTTCCAATATCAGCAGTTTAAGTAGGGCAGCAACTGAACGGATATTTGTGGTTACTGTCGAATCTGTTGTTGTGTTTTCAGTTAATCCTTTGTTCTGTAAAATGTCAGAGAGAGTCCAACGTGCTGGATTAACAGTCTAATGTTTTCCATTTATAATGCTTTACAATGAAGGAAAATCAAGCAAATATGCAGTAATTTTTGGTTGATATCTCACCTTCATCAATCAAATGAAACCCAACATTTAGTGTTGGTGTTTTGGATTTTCTGCCATCAAACTTTGGCCAGTTATGTAAGGTAACAAACAAAACTTTAACTATAAAGACAAAGAACGTCACCAGAAGGGCTGCAACTAACACTTACTTTCATTATCAGTTCATCTGTTGATTATTTTCTTGATTAATCAATTAGTGTTTTGGTCTTTCTTGTCAGAAATTGGGGTTTCCCAAAGCCCAAGATGCAACCTAGTCCACAACTTAAAGATAGTTTACTGTCATAAAGGACTAAAGAAACTAGAAAATATTCACATTTAAGAAACAGGTTATAATATTCTGTCAATCAGCTGTAATCACTAGTAGCAGTTTAGTTGTTTTTCAGAGTGAAACATACTTTTAAAAGCAAGAATCTCAAACCAAAGAGCACCTGTGATGCATTCAAGACACACCAGAATCCAACAGAAGCTCTCTGTGTCCTCATGTTTTGTGTATTTTTTTTAAAAAGCCTCCTCTTCTTCTTCTTCTTCTTCTTCGTGTCCCCCTCCCTCCCCCCCCCCCCTTCCCTCTGTGTCCTGCAGCAGTTCTGTGGTGTTCTGGGTCACACATTTATGGAGTTTCTGAAGGGCAGTGGGGACTACTGCCAGGCTCAGCACGCCGCCTATGCAGACGAGTGAACAGCCAAACTCACCATCGATCCGACGCACTTGAGCCACAGGAGGGACCCCCGAAAAGTTGGCAGGACCGGGACGCCTCCCAGAACCAGCGACAACTCGGCCTGGATGGGGTAACTCCACCCGCTGCACACTGCCCTCGTCGGCTTCCGCCTGGCCAGAATCAAGGTGGAACCAGCCTTGTTTTTTTTTTTCTTCCTTTTCTTTTGTTTTATTCTAAAGGAGAGGGTTCTGAGTTTTGTTTTTTGTTTTTTTTCTGATTGTCCGCCCCTTTTTCGGCCGCCAACTCCCCCCACATTTCCCCCATCGCCTGTCGCAGCCTTCATATTTTTTTTATTTTTTATTTACGCCAACCTCGGAAGAAGAACGAAGGATTTCTGTTTCTGGGTGTCTGGAAGCTCATTGGACCTTTTTTTTTGTTTGACATTCCCTCCGGGTTTAACTAAGTGTTTACATTAGTGTTTTTACTCTGTGGAAGACATTCTGGTTTTGTTAAGTTTTATTTTTTACGTTGTCACAATGGCTCGTATGAACAGACCGGCCCCTGTGGAGATCACCTACAAAAACATGAGGTTCCTCATTACCCACAATCCCACCAACGCCACCCTGAACAAGTTCATCGAGGTGAGCCTCATTAGTTAAAAGTTGTCTCATTTAGTCAGATGTAATTTACAATTTAAAGTAGTTGGTTTCTAGAAATTGGATTTAGGGAACATAAGGATAAAGATAATTTGTTCAGAAATATTTTGAGTAAAAAGGAGATAACGAAATATCTGAAGTTGTCGCAAGTTTGAGTTAGATGACAGAAACTGGAGGACAAACCTTTATTCCAGAGTTGGATAATTAGAGCAGTTCAGTGTATTTTTATTGGCCGCCTACTTTCATCATAATACCTCCTTTTACGTATTTCTTTTGTTCTAATAAATCCCGTAATGTATTTTTTTTTATAGGAGCTGAAGAAATATGGAGTCACCACCGTCGTGAGAGTTTGTGAGGCCACCTATGACGCCACCCTGGTGGTGAAAGAGGGAATCCAGGTTCTGGTGAGTCCAAACTAAGCGGCAACCTCCGGGGCTGTAAAATGAAGCCAAAAACTGCAGTTCCTTGAATGGCCACTTGAGGCTTTAAAAGAGAGAGACCCATTAGTAGATGCATTATAAACGCATATGTAAAAATATGTACCCCTAGGCAATTTATAACTTCTTTCATCTTAGGCCCGTAAAGGGTGAAAAATATGTATATATGTATTAAATATGTATTTGAAAGGTTTGGATATTTTAAGGGTAATTGAAAACTGTTAGCTAGCTGATGAAGTTTATGCTAGCTGTGAAGGAATACTCACCCCTGCTGTTTCTTTGACATGTTGACAATATCAGCAGTCTTTGCAAAACCTCACAAACACTAATCCACAATTAACCATTAACAAATCCGTAGTACATCCCAATAAATTGGCAACCAGATGTATTTTACAACTTCTTCACGACCAAGCGTTTTTATGATACGAAGTGAAAGTCAAGTGGCGACCACTGGGGCTGTAAAATGAAGCCAATGCGGAAGTGCCAAAAACTGCAGTTCCTCGAACAGCCACTTGAGGCTCCAAAAGCGAGTCAATCCCCATAGACCCCCAGGTTAAAATGCCCAACTTTACAGCAGAAATAAACATGTTTACAGCCTGGTACAAACAACGGTTTTGGTCTCTTTAGCTAATTTCTCCTTTCATGACAACTGTACGGGAGGTGAATTTTTCACCCGTTTAAATTTTATTAAGCCGTAAAGTTATGCATAATGAAGGACATGGCTGCTTTGAGTGACAGGTCCGCCAGCCGCTAGGTGGCTTGTTTCAGCCATTCGGCCCGCCTCTTTGCCCATTCTTGATTGGCTGGGAGTTAGACAGCGTCACGTACTGCCAAGATGGCGACGGCTAGAGCGGCTCACTTTGAGCTTCAAAACCGCTCTTCAGAAACCAACGGGTGACGTCACGGCAACTACGTCCATATTTTTATACAGTCTATGGTTCAAACCTACAAACCTCTGAGCGTGATTTGATTTATTTAAACTAGAAAGTGTCAATGAATAAAACATAGTTAATAAGGTCTAATGATTCTTAATTACAGGAGTTCTGATCAGTCAAACAGAAGTTAAAGCATCTTTAGCTTCTGTACTGTGAAGTATTTCCCAGTGAAAGGAATATTTGAGCGGTGTACAGTTACAAGAGGGATTTAAATCAAATCTTTCGCATTCGATTGGACTGCTAAAAAAGTGGGTGGGGCTTACAGAGTGTAGCGTGACACAGCGTCGTAGAGAGAAACGGAGCTACAAAGGACTGTTGGCTCCACACTCACCCAAACCTGTTGTTAGATGAGGAGGATGACGAGGGAGAGATGAATGAATTAGACCTCTGCCACATTGTTCTGGAAATGAAAACAGTTTCTGCCCGCTGATATCCAAACACACATCTCTTCCTGTCTCTCTCCATATCGCTCTGGTAGCTTCTACGACCCACAGACGGTAAAAGGTGTGGTTTTATATGACCGGTGTGGCGGCCAGCTACTCGCCCCAAAGTCACATTTGATTGGATGAACTTTTTGTTAACGTCCCTGAGTGCAGGATGAGTCATCAAACATTTGAAACCATTTACAGGGAGAGAAAATACAGATTTATGAATACTCAGATACTGCTTTTCTGACACGTATGTGGCAAATAACAAGAGAGAAATGAACATTTAACACAGAATTAAAACTGGGAAAATGTATTTTTCATTTCATGGGGCCTTTAATAGCGGTTTACAGACTGTGTGAAGCCTGATTCTCCTTTACAATAGTTCACTACATGTTTACAATCAGGTAGCTACTTTTTCCCGCCGGCTGGCTACTTCAGTCCTGTGATCTGAATGCACACTATTTATCATTTTCACCATTTACTGTTTGTCCCAAAGAGTTGAAATCATCACAGTCCTTCCCAAACACTTCAAAAAACACGTTTCTTTGCTTAAAGATGGATTAGGTGATGAGGCACTTATAAATTAGTGGATTTAATCTGTTGATGATTTCTTGTATTGACTGTTTGGTGTTTAAAATGCCACAAAATAGTAAAAAAGAAAAAAGCAGTAACCTCAATTTTCCAGAGCTCAGGCTGACATCTTAAAAGTGCAGGCTTTGTTCCAACAACAGTCTAAAAAGGAAAGATGTTTCATTTTATAAAAGCAAAGCTGAAACCAGGAAGATGAGAACTCCAGCAACACTTAGTTGACCGACGTGTTTCGGCTTCATCAGGGTCGTCATAAAACACATCACAAACAACATTTAAATAAAGTAAGTTGGGTATGAAAAAAGGTATAAAAAAATATATGTAAAAGACAACCAATCATATACATCCAGACACATATCAGCCAATGGGACATCTACAAAGATGGCTTGGATATATGGTCATGTGACTTCAGGCCAATCGTTGTCCAAGGTTAACAGAGGCAAGGGGACATGGGTGACGCCATATTTGGTCCATTAACTAGAAAAGTGCAACTAGTGGATGGTACTTGGGTTTTTTGTTCATCAAAAAATGTGCCTATTAGATATGGCATACATTTAGAAACACTTTGATTGAGATAATAATAATAATAATAGTAAAGATAAAAGGCTTTATAAAGAGCTGTGTATAGAGGGAGCAGAAAGATGTATAATACAACAATATAAATTGATAAAAAATATCAAAAAGTAATTTAAAAAAAGAAGCTGAAACCAGCAAATGTTTGGTTTTATATATAATAAACAAATTTCTGTCAATTTAGTGATAAATTGTTTCAGTACAGATTAAATAAAGTGTCATCCAGCAGCTTTTTGCCTCCCTCAGCAGCATTTTGTACTGAATTTAATGACATATGAACAGATAGTTTTGTATTTCACATCAACTTTTTCTATCTCTACCTTTTCATAAATGTGTATCCACTAAGAGAAATAAAATGAAATGTCAAATGAAGATACAGATGGAAAAACAACCAGCCTACAAGCGTCCCTCCCCCTACAACAACATTTTTCTTTCCCTGCAGCCGGGTTCAGCCCTCACACTTCTTTTGTTTTGGTTTCCAAGAAACTGGGCCAATGATGTCATTTCCCTCTCTCTCTCTGCCTCTTCTCCTCCAGGATTGGCCGTTCGACGACGGCGCTCCTCCCTCCAACCAGATCGTTGACGATTGGCTGAACCTGCTGAAGCTGAAGTTCAGGGAGGAGCCCGGCTGCTGCATCGCTGTCCACTGTGTGGCGGGGCTGGGGAGGTGAGCTCTCGCCGTCGTTAAGATTAAAGTATTATGTTCTTATCAAGCGGCAGCATTTTATATTTGACATGTGATCTCTGCTGGCGGGGATGTGACACGTGTTCTGTACTGCAGTTTTAGTCATTTTATTTGTCATTTATCATTTAAAACTCCAAACGTTTTACTGGTTCCAGCTGCTCATATTCACTAGTTGTTGCTTTTCTTTGCTTTATATTGTTATAAATTCAATATATTTTGGACAAATAAGCATTTAAAAACATTTCCTTTGACTCTGGGAAATTGTAATTCACCTTTTTCACTGATTTCAGACATTAAATACATTAAACATTTAATTGATTAATCAAAAACACAGACAGACTAATTGTAATGATACAATAAACAGCTTGATGCAGTTATTAGAAGCCTTTACATTATCTCATTTTGATGTCTTAAGACTGGTAACTACATGTAATTTTATTTAACCAGGAAGTCTCTTGAGACACATGATCTCTTATTACAAGCGAGACAATAAGTGTCACAAAGTTAAATAAAAACACAACAACAACATAATAAAACAAGGTCAGAGAAATATGAGTGAGATAAAGCTCGACCAGACGTAGATAAGATGTTGGTATTGACAGATTATCTGTTCCTCAATGAGTCATAGTTATTATGAATTCATATAAATAACTGATACAAATTAAGACAGATGTACAATCAGTTATTTATATTATTGATTAATTAAGTCTATGAAATGTTAAAAAACCGCCCCTGATGATGTCTTCATGTTGTGTGTTTTGTCTGACTAACGGTCTAAAATATTAGAAATATTCAATTAACTTTCATATATTTAAAAGAAAAACAGCAAATCTTCACATTTGAGAAGCTTGAACCATCAAATTTTTGGTATTTTTGTTTGAAAAATCACAAACAATTAATCAATTATCAAAACAGCTGCAGACTAATTTTCTGATGACGAAGCAGAACAATAAAAGTGTTAATTTAATCTTTTATTTTTTACTGTATAGTTGTTCCTACATGACGTCACTCTCAGACACCAGACAGGTTGTTTTCATGCCGTCTGCTGAGTTTCCAAAATAGCCGAGCGTCGTCTCCCTGAACTCTTTAATTAAGTCCTCGTACAGACAAAGCTCTCGTTCACATTCAGCCTTTAATTACTTCTGCTCAGTCACAGATACGGAGGACGCCTTCACATGTTTTTGTTTTTTGCTGATTCATGAAAGTCTTTCTGAAACCGGACGAGACGAAACCCAAACAAATCACTGAACTGAGTATTTTTTTCATAAAACAATGTGTTTTCCTCGCAGAGCTCCTGTTCTGGTCGCGCTCGCCTTGATTGAATGTGGGATGAAATATGAAGATGCTGTCCAGTTCATTCGACAGTAAGTCAACATGTTATATTCTCAGATCAACGTTATGTTTACCTGGTGATTCTTCATCTCACAGTGAAACTGATGCCAGATTATTTTGGTTTATAACAGTGATGATTTTATTTCCTTAGATAATGATTTTTGGGGTATTTAAGAGATGACAGGAAGTGATGTAAGAAGGAGATGGTGAATGACATACAGCCTTAATGGGAGCCCCAACCATATTGATATTTGAGTAATTAAAAGTATCAGACCATAAATCTGCTCTTATTGTTTACTTTTTCAACAAACACATAAATATTGTTATCAATGATTCTTTAGCTTTGGTTTTATTAGTTCATTGTCACTAAGAGTAGTACTCAGTTGGACATTTTACTGTTGGAAAAATAAACTCATCAGTTCTCTCAAACTATGTGATGGTTTCTAAACAACCTCTAATATACTTTATCTTTATTTATATGCAGCAATTTCTTGTTCCTTACTGGCTTAAATACACAAATATGGTCAAATCAGCTGATAATATCGACAATATGTATCAGTTAGACACTAATTTTGAGATCTTCCTGCTTCGTTCGTGAGTCATATTGCAGGCAGGGATGGATCAGCCGTAACTGAGATATCAGTTAGTGATTAAATGGCAGAAAGTTGAGGTAGTGATGTGTCATTGATTAAAATGTCTTCAGGTCTCACTGCTTTGCTTTGAAGTAATCTGGATTTTCTTAGAGAGTTAAAAATGACAATATTTTGGCATTTTATTTTAACTAGCTGCATGTTATAATGAGGAGAGGACGATATGGATAAAATAACTATACAGGAATGTCTGTTTTTTACCCGACAAATCCAATTACTTAAGTCATATAACTAAAAAGTCTTTTAAAATCCAATATGGTCAAATACATTTAAAGATGTTGAATGAACAGCTACCAGTTTATAAACAGGATTTTTTGTCCTGTTACGTAAGTAAAAAATTACAGCATGGTCGACAACTTCATACTGTCAATACACAATCATATCGCTCAACCCGGAATATGTTGGAGAAAATGGCTCATAAGGTGGATAACTTGGTGCGTGAGCTTGTGATTTTGTCCCAGCGGCATCTCTAAAAGAATAAAGACTTGTTCTGTAAATTTAATATTAAATGTTTGTTTAAACTGAGCTGATTTGATCTCCTGTTGTTTCCTCTCAGGAAGCGTCGAGGAGCGTTCAACAGTAAGCAGCTGTTCTACCTGGAGAAATATCGTCCAAAGATGCGTCTGCGCTTCAAAGATTCCAACGGCCATCGCAATAACTGCTGCATCCAGTAGAGCCAAACCCTGAGCCACGCCAACCCCCCCAACCACCCCACCCCCCCCAACACACACACACACACACACACACACACACACACACACACACACACACACACACACACACACACACACAAACACACACAAACAACTGACGAGTTCAATTTAACCTCGCTAGCTTATTACCTGGCAGGCTTGTTTTTCTTAGTCATTGTGTTGAAGTATTTTTCTTTGGAAAACCATGCTTGGTAACTCTACTGTCCCCTTCCCTCTCCAGGTTCAAAATGAAGTGTCAAAAAAATTAATAACAAAAAAAGGAAAAACAAGAGTTGTGTGAACCGGAATCACCGTGTTTTCTCTTCATGTGCCCGTTTAAAAAAAAAAACAAACAAAAAACAAAAAAAAGAAATTGGGAAGGGCAGCGCTGAGTCGTGTATCATTGTAAGCGTCAAGATGTCGGAGTAATTGTTTTTCTTCAAAACGCATCCCAAAGATTTGATTGGCCAGTGCGTTTACATTGCCTGAGAATGTGCTAAAAAAAAAAACAAACAAACAAAAAAAATTTTGATTTCATGTGAGCAATTATGTACCCCGTTCAATTTTAGGGTTCCGTTTCAAGACTGACTAGAAAGAGGTATGCCTTCCTTCAAATCAGATGGTTCATCCATAAATGCCTTACAATCGAAGTGGAAACAAAGGCAATCGAGGCGGGAGTCGACTCCCGCTGGCATTTGGAAAAGGTGTTTCATTTTTCTACTCGGAACAAAAAAAAAAAAAAAAAACAACAACAATCGTTGCCTTTGTCTTGTGCAGGAAGTCTTACACACTTATCTCCTTTCAGTAACTATTTTTTAATATAAAAATGCTTAATTGTTGCAATATTTGTCAATTGAAAGTCTAGGAACTCGTACTTTTTCTGTTCTCTATCAAACCTTCTGTTTACTAATTAACTGCCATGTCCAAAATGTGATTTTTTTTTTTTTTTTTTTTTCTCAGTTTGTTTTTTTTTTTCTTTTTTTTGCTTCAAACTGGACTTCCAACGTCTGCGATATTTTGTATGCCTTTTTATTTGATGTCTGTAACTTAAGACTTGGATACTTGATGATTTTATGTATTTGAAAATGTGTACTATTATTATTAGGTTGGCTATTTATACTATCAATGGATGTGTGATTTAGTACCGTGAGCGACAAAGTTGTACCTGTTCACCAACTTGTGAGAGTACATTAAAATGATACACTGAAAAACTACAAACTGTAACGGCTGGTTATTTTCACTGTTTTACCTGTTTATCTGTTTCTTTTGTTATATTTTACAAAATAAGCAGCACAGAATAAAACTGGGCTTCTCTTACAAGAGACAGGAAGTAAATTAATTCATTATTTAGAGAAAAAAATTGTAGTTTTGAGTTTTTTTCCCAGAATATAAAAGAGTGTGTTTTGTAGATTAATCTAATATGTAATGTAATTGTTTTTCACTTGACACCGTCATCACACTCCATCTTTTGTTATTAGTAGACCCCTAGTGGCTGAAATTACATATTGTGTGTTTAACCTCAGCAATAGAAAAGGGGGATTGATCTTCGTGAGGAAGCCTGACTATAGTTGCTAGGAAGGTGGTTGGAGGCAGATTCAGACTCTTGTTGAACGAGTAAAAACTGATTTATTCAGTCCAGTGAACCAAAAGACAAACAAAAAGGTGTCTCAAAAAATGAAATTAACACAAACAAAAATCGAAGTTAACTAGCTTAACTCAGGATAAAGCAATCTAAGGCATGATCATGTGCACACAGCTACACCGTCAACCTCTAATTTCTGCCCTCTCCCCTTAAATAGGGTCTCCAATCTATCAGGCAGAACCATATTTATTGCAGGGGTGTCCTTTCCCTTATGCCACCTGGCATATAACAATGCTACTTGTATCAGTCAACATTGTTTACACAAAACACATCCACAGTATTAAACCTCAGCCTGAGCCAAAACAAGTACATATCATATCAATACTAAACCAAACATTTAATGAAATAACATAAATCCCCCTATACTTGGTCTAACCCAGTGACATCACTGATGACATAACCCGGTGTATAAATAGAGGAAGTAGTTTGGTGCCTCCTCCTTTTGTTTGTGGAGCACATGGTGGGAATGGTAAGTAACAAAGAAAATGATTAACTAATGAAATGCAGAACTTAACCAGTAAACAATCACTAAACGTAACAATACTTGTCTGTGTTGCTGGTATGTGAACTGTAACCAAACATAATACAAACCACAAACAAACCCGGGATAGTGTGTGGCTGCAAGTTACAGATAAATGCCGGATCTATGGCTAAACAAACTATTAACAAGCATGGTGGCATTGATGGTGAAAATAGGAACAAGTGGTGTCTTCTCACCCACTTTGTCACAATCTTGTTAATATGAAATCACACCTTTAATCTTTTTTTAATTCTGCATTTGATATATTAACACAAGACCACAATTGCATGGAAATGAGTACAAACAAAACATACAATACAGTCATAAGAGAAGAACGGCACCTGGCAGGAATGAAGTACAATTAACGTATTTAAAGGAAATGTTCACAATTTTTCAAGTTTGTCTTTAAAACACTATTCAGGTGCCCAAATGAACATTGAAACAGGTTTTTCTTGTTGTAATCAGTCTTAATGTTCTTTCCTCTTTCTTACTAATATTAAAAAAAAACACTTGTACCTTGTCAACTGGAGAGTTTTTACCACGGCTCTTTTGAGTCACTGTCCTAGCTTGATTGTCGCTTTGGATAAAAGCATCTGACAAATGACACAATGTAATATAATTATAAATGTCCTGTTCATACTGGCCATTAAGATATCTGTTCCTAATGCGCTTGCAGAGTAACTGATGAGGGACAAAATCCACAGTCCTCATTTTGTGCAAAAAATTTAAGACCTCAGTCGTCCAAATTAGTGAAATCGATCAATATCTTCCAAAGTTTTAGTTATTTTTAGTACAAATTTCCCCTTTTTGTTACTATCTTTCCACTGCAGCTTAACAGGGAACCACAAAGAGGGAATTTTGTACTAGAAAGATGTATATATCTACTTTATTTTACTAATTCAGATTGTTGAAGCCTCATATTAGTGTCAGATAAACTTTTAAATACATTTTTGCACAGAAGGAAGACTGTGGATTTTGTCCTCCATCACTTCCATTGTAAGTGCATTATGAAGGGATCTTCTAATGGTCAGTATGAACAGGAGGAATGATTACAGCAAGAAAAACATGTTTCAATGTTCATTTGGGCTCCTGACTGTTTCGACCTCTGTCCTTTAAACAAATTCTTCAAAAAGGCATCAAATAACTTGATATATCTGACTATAATAACAAAATTAATTTAAACATAGTTGGATGGTTTAAAATATACTTCGACAAGTACTTTTCTCTATCATTCAAACAAAACGTGATATTCTTCCTCCAGACAGCTGTCATTACAGGTTGCAGATCCTCTTATTCCTGTCCAGTCCTTTATAACTTCCAGTAACTTTGGGAACTGTGGTGTTGTTCACCCTGAAGTTACAAATAGCCAGTCTGTAATTTTGGTTTTCATATAATAGGTACTTCTCCAGTTTAAGCTCATGTTTAAATTCTACATCAAGATCCGGCACTGACATATTTTGGAGCTCAGTTTGCCACTTTCAATATGAACCGATCCTCTAATATCATAAATCACTTTGGTGCTACCTTTATTTATTCATCTCCTTGTTCCATCAACATCCTCTTCAGATCCTGTTCTGTGTTTCTTCAGATAAATGACCCGAATCTAAACACTGAACAGTCTCATGTTGCTGTTAGAAGTCCTGAGAAACCGTCATGCAGCTTTAAGTTTTATTCAGCAAACAAAACCAGCAAAGAAATGAAGTTTATTGTTCCACGGTGAGGTTTAAACTGTTAAAAGGATTCTAGGAGATTTTAATTGTTGTATGAGGTTGGTATTAGTAGCTTCTATGATGGTGTAATAGGACTGCTGCCATGTGTTTCGCCACCTTGTGGTCATTTTTAAAATTACAGCTTTAGGGTTAAAATAGTCCCAAAGCCATCTTCCTCTTCTATTCCTAAAGATCATTTAAAATTTAAATCTATCTGGTGGCTGAAGTCTGCAGCTGCTTCTATTCATGTACTGGTGCAATCTACTGAAACTGATCCAACACAATTAGAGAATATTGTTTGGATTTCATTAGAGAGATTCAAATAAGGAGAGAGATGTTAGTCACAAGAAAACCTCCAGTGAAGCATAGTGTCATTTAGTTAAATATCACATAAAGTATTTGACATTCACCTCTGACATGACTGAGGTTCCCGACTGAGATGAACCCTCATTTTTAATCAGTTAAAGTCAATTGATGCCACATTAGGGGGATTCTTTTTATTGAAGAACTGTCTTCTGACTACAGTCAACGCAGCTGAGGGACAGTAACAAGTAAAGAAAAATTTGAAAAGTTAGAAATAGCTGAATTTTGAAAGATTTAGTGAGCTAAGTAGGAGGAAAGATTATCCTAGAAGTTGTAGAAAATATCTAATTGATTCATTGACATTTTAGGGTCAAAATTTAGCCTCAAAGATAAATGTCATTCTTTTAAATTGTGCCTTGGATTTACAAATGTTTAATAACTGTACATTGAACTCACCTTCTTCGTCAAATTGGATCGAGTCGAACTGAATTGTAGGCAGAATTTGGTATTTTATGATGTATAAAAGTTGCTAAAAGAAACTTAATTGAATCAAATTGCTCTTAGATTAAATTGTTTCATGCCAACTGAACCCAGATACAAAAAAATCTGTAGCGCTGCAACTAACAATTATTTTCATTATTGATTAATTTGGCAGTTATTTCCTCGATTAATCGTTTGGTCTGTAAAATGTCTAAAAATGGTAGAAAATGTTGATCAGTTTCCCAAAGTCCAAAGAAAGGCCCTCAAATGTCCAATGACCAACAGTCCAACAGACCCAAAGATATTCAGTTTACTGTCATAAAAGACCCAAAAAAACAGAAAATATTCACATTTGAAAAGAATTTTGGCAGCTGTGAGTTCAAACCTACAAACCTCTGATCATGACTCAGTGCGTTAAACCAAAGGTATTGTTGATTTTTGCAGTTTTTTCCTGCTGTGGCAAGAATCCCTGAACATGGAACCTGCAAATAACAATTATTTTCATTATCTGTTATTAATCTGCTGAATATTTTCTCAATCAATCAAGTAGTCGCTTTGTCTATAAATTGTCTGAAAAATGTCTTGTTTTGTTCCCAAGACATTCATACATGACAGGATTATGTGATATATGAATGCCACATTAATCAATTATCAAAATAGTGATACTGATTCAATTTCTGTCAGTTGACTAATTGTTGCAGCTCCACAAAACTGTGAAAAACTTGACAATAATCTCTGATTGAAATGTTGTTTTTTTAGAAGCTTTTCCAGCTGGACATCAAGAATATGATGAAATACTGAAAACTCACATGAAAACTCATATCAAGCCCTCAAAATGTGTGTTCATGTCTTCATGACACAGCTGACACGTCATTTATCATCACACCTGGTCTGTTTTGGAGGAATTAATATCTTAAAGCTGTTAATTGTTGGAATATTTAATGCTCAGTCCTGGTTGGGTTTTTTTTTTTTGGCTGTACTCGTCCATACAAAACATGCAAGAGGTTATCAAAATGTGTTTATTTTCCTCCTTTGTACAACTTGAAGATGTCCCGTCGAACCTTGATATAATAAATAAGAAGTCATATAAAACTGCTAGAGAGGTTTCCAAACAACGCCACCCTCCAATCACAAAAACAACAAGTCGTCATGACAGAGAAATTATTAAAACATTTAGAGGAAAAGGCACAGGGGGATTTTAGTTGGTAAACAACAAAGATACTCACAAACAGATGTACGTCATCCAGCAGTATAATTTGCGTATTGACACATTTACATAAACATACAGAAAAACTTTTAGATTCGCCTCGTTGTTGCATTTTTAGTTTTGATCTGAGGGAAATGGGGCTGGTTGTTTTGTACATATACACTGAGTTCTTATTACTACTCCTTTTTTTATTTTACAGTACAGAGATGGTAAAACTGAGGTAAAAATGAAAGCTTTTTGTTAGGAGTTTTTTTTAAAATGATGTTTGTTGTTCATTGGCCACCCTCACCAAATGACAAAACCCCAAAAGACAAATCTTCCATGGAGTGCTGGTTTTCTCCTCTAGTCTCTCAGTTTTCCTCCAGTTCAGCTTCAGCCCTTCCTCACATGTCACTGGGGCCCTTCATGCTGGAGTCCTTTGCCGAAACCGGCGACGCCACCATGGGCAGAACGCACTGCGACGACTCACAGTAACCGTTCAGACCGGCGGGACCGGGAGGCCCGGGAACACCGGGGATACCGGGAACGCCGCGAGGTCCCCGCTCTCCGTCACGACCGTTTGTGCCATAAGCAGCTCTGCCGGGATCACCTGACAGGAAGGAGTGACAGAAACAAGCTCAATGTTAATTCTTTCAAAAACACAGATTGTCTGCAGGAAACAGTGAATCCCTAAAACCACCCAGAGTGGTCTGTAGCTGACCTCTGACCTTTTACTCCACCTGTTGAGGGGAGTGTAGGAAAGGTCCGATTACTTACTAGAAGATTGACCATTAAAAAGATGAATTTTTGTTTCCAAATTAGATATTTACGAGCATGTTTTGTAATATTATTCTGCTTTTACAAGAAACTTTTCTTATTATAAGAAAATCAAAAACTGTGTGACGGCTTACATACTTTGAATCAAACGGCAGCCAATCACGTCATGCGAGAGGAGGAAAAAGGCGCTTTTGGCAGCGTAAACCGTTGTAACTGATAATACCTCAGATGATCACATTTGGAGGTAAACACTTGTTATCTTTATAAAAACAGTGATAACGACATGCAAATAATTTGGCTCAGCAGTTACAAATGAACAACTGTGTCACAGAAATGACACCTGATTAGTTTGCAGATAGTTCCTGATTCAAATCAAAATTTGTGAAGGTTAGACTTTATTTGATTTAAGCAAAGATCTTGTACAGCAACATTTAACATTTGACAACTTTTGTTTTGTCTATTAAAATGAAAAAAGGCCTTTATAAAAAGCAGATCATCACCAGTAAGGAAAACGATCAAACGATCAAACTACTCATTTAAAAAATAATAAAACAGTCCATAAGAAAAATTGCTATAATTTTACTGTATTACATCTGTTTTGAGGTAGAAATATTTTTTTAAAAAGGACAATCAAATAGGCTTTGAATTGTAGAGTTATTAAAGCAATAGTACAGTACACATTATAAAAATATATCCATTATATTGTAAATTACACATCATCCCACATCTCCAAATTAACACATATACAGTATATTCTTCTAAGGAAAGACCTGCTGGGTTTCATGTGCTGGATTGAGTTGAACTAAAAGTAAAATTACTTAGATGATTAAACATTGAGTTTTATTTTTAATCAATATACTGAAGATAATTTAATATGTAAATGTGTGTTTTTCATGATGTGTATTGGCCTGTAAATGGTTTTACATGCTGTTTAATTATGCTGAGTGTTTGATTTAGATTACACAGTCTGAATCTGAAACGAGGACATTTATTCTTAAATTAGATATCTGCCCTCCGCCCGTCACTTACCTGGCAGACCAGGAGCACCTGGTGCTCCTTTGGGTCCTCTCGCTGTGGGTCCTCTGTCCCCTCTGTCACCCTGGTCACCTGCAGAGCAAAAAAAAAAAAAATCATTACTAAGAGGAAACACATAATTGAAGTTACTATATTTAGCCGGAGTTCAGGCTCAGACTTCACTCTTCTTCTGTTCCTTCATTAATATGAAAAGGAACATGACTGAGAGGGAAGTAGGTCACTGCAGCATCAAAGAAAAGAATAGAAATAAACTCAAAACATAAAAAATACAGATTTAACATGACTTCTTGAACTGTTGGCTAGAGGAAATAAATTGTTCCCTCAAAAATCAGTATGATTGGTTGCATTTTTTGCCTTGATTGACGGGTCATCCAACAGTTACTTTACTTCAGGTTCCACCCGACCGGCCAAAACAGCATTTTCTGAATCAAAGCAACTGACAAAGACGATGGCAAGCAGTAAACCTAAAATATACGCTTGAGATAATGGTTGTTCAGAAAGCTAAGTGCTACATCTCAGTCAGTCTGTGGCCAGAACTCATCTATTTTGTCATATTTTTAGTTTTTGTTGTTAATAATTGTCTAACTGTGTCTTAAGGGCACCATGACAGTAATTATCAAAAATGAATATAGTTATCAAACTGCTAATCTGGATCTCACCTTTGAGTCCTTTGCGGCCAATTACCCCAGGCGGACCCTTCAGACCGGGTAGTCCTCGTGATCCGGCGTGTCCGGGGAAACCGTTCTCTCCGGTAGGGCCTGGAGGTCCAGGCGGGCCTGGGGGACCAGGTAGTCCAGCAATACCTGACTCAGGCCTGCTCAGGCTGGCTGCTAGCTGAGCCAGCTGCTCTGTGACACAAGAGGACACGTTTGACATTTATATTTTATTTTATTTATATTTTAGTCTCACATTTCAGAACAACTTTAAGCAGGATGTGCATCAGCTATTAGATCACAAACATTAAAGGGAATATAAGTATAAGAGTCACTATGTTGTTTACAGTATGGAGAATATTTACAAAAATCACATAGTCAAAGATTTTTTTTAAAGGATTAATTCACACAAATCATAAAAAACATTCGGTAGTGATGTTTAGCCTTACAGTTAGTTTTGGTTTTACATTTTTGCTGAGGTTTTAAGAACTTTTAACTCCTCTAATCTGAAGAACAAAAGTTGTTTACACTGAATATACAGAACACTGTTCATGGAAATACACATTGGAGTTTTTCAAATTAACATTTTAAGTGTTTTAAATAGCACAAACTACTGGTATGGAGATGTACTGTAAGTTTTAAGAGCATGTAAAACTTTCTAAAAGTCATTCTAGGTGGCTGGATACCATCATAGGTGAGAAAATGTGTTTTTCTGTGATTTGAGTGACTTGAGTCAGTCATATTTTAAATGGTGGTTTGGCTTTACAAACCTGCCAGCACCAATAGTCGGTGAATTGCTTTAAATCTCTGCTTTGTTTTTTTTTTATCTCCTATTTTGCTTCCTTCTTGTAGGAAATTGCAGATTTAGCAAGTAACTGAAATTGTATTATAACGTAAAAAATAATTGACTGTCGTCTCTTTTGATGAAACAAATTAAATATCTTTATCGACATGTGGTGGAAACAACAGTATGACAATGAGTTTAAAGAAGATGACAAACACTTACCTTGCATTACTCTCATGCAAACTTGTTTGATATGTGTATCTGTTGGTGATTTTCCCTGTATGAAGAAAAACAGATGTTGATGTTGTTCATACGGCAACGTTGTGGTCGACCATCACATGCATTTCCTTTGTTTTTGACTAGGCCCTGATTCAAAATAGCGAGAGATAAAACGTCTCACCGGTGATCCCTGCGCCCCCGGCAGGCCTGGAACCCCCATGTCGCCCTGCATGCCACGGGGTCCCAGTTGGCCCGGCTTGCCCTCTTTCCCCTGCTGTCCTCGGCCGCCCTCGGGTCCTTTATTTCCTGTCTCTCCTGGTGGGCCCGTCTGCAAGCAACCAGAGCAGGTAGACACTAAAAGTTAGACTGACTAGATGAAGACAGAGAGGGGTGGAGATTGTTGGGGAACCAAATCTTAACATCTAAAATTATAATCTAATCTTATGCTAAAAAAAATCTTTAATATACTCAGTCAGACTGATTATGCTCCCTGAACAGCTGCAGGATGTTAACAGTGAAGGGAATTGTATCAGGAAACATTTAGACTTTCTTATTGGAATGAACAAGAAGTCACTTTACATCTTGTAAAGTTGAACTTATGAGAATCATCTGCAGCTGTAAATGTTCCCTGATATGTGATGTGGTAATGATGCTCTGTTTAGGTGAAACATACCGATCCTTTCTCTCCTTGTTCACCTTGATCACCCTGGAAGAGAGAACACACATAAATAATTATATGTCTGCAAAAAAACATTACATGCAGAGTTTGTAGAAACAGTGACGCTGCAGCAGAGCCGGTTTTAGGCGAGCTAAGTGGTCTTCTAGGGCGCCGCCAGTGGAGGGAGCCAAAGAGGAGGAAGATATTCTGTAAGTCAAGATTCAAATAATTTATTGTGCAATGATTGTCTCTCTGCATTGCCGTTTAAGTAAGAAATCATATAAATCTGGAAAGGCGCAGGTTAAGAGGTGACTGAATGTCTCGTGCCTCTCTGTGTTATTGTGGACAGAAACTGCCATGAAACACACCACAGCTTGAATCCAGCTCGGTTTCTGAGTTATGGGGCAAAAAAAAACGTCTATTTGAAGGCTATAATGGAGGAACGGATCAAATGAGGCAGTTCAAAACTGTTCTGGGACGTCTCTGAGCCTCACTGTGTTTTTTATGTGTTGCCAAATTTCTTCTTCATGTTACTATTACCTGTTTTTTGATTTAAAACGATTCATTTCTATAGGCTAGTTTTGTGTATTTTCTACAATTATTGCCTGATTTCCTTAAACTTGATGTTATAGTACATCTTATTTAGTTACATCACTGGATAGTTGAGGTTGTGCTGATTTGAGGGATATAAAACACTTGATAACATGATAAATCACTTCAAAAATAGCATAAAACCAAACAATGACATGTAGAAATAGTTGTCTATGGTAGGCTCCAAAGAAAAAAAACAACAATAATAATAAAAATAATAAAGGTGAATACTGACTGTAACAGGTTCGCTCGCTCACCGTGCTGCGTACACTTGTTTCTCACTGACAGGCTGACTTTCTACTCAACATGTGAACACGTCTGTCTGTCTGTATGAAAACAGAGTCAGACGCAGGTGTTTCAGTAGTCGATCACTCACCAGATCTCCTCTCTCTCCTGCTGTTCCTTCAGAGCCTGCAGGTCCCTGAAATAAAGACGTATGACAGATTTGTCAGCATTTTAATTTTCTCCAACTCATCACCTTGATGGGGTTTTTTTTAATATCAGGTGTAATATTACAACATACCTGATCTCCTTTTGGACCATCGAGACCGACGGCACCCTGAGAAAAAAGGACAGAATGAATATTCGATTGTTTAAAACTATTTAACAGTAATAATTTAATTTAAAGACGCTTTTTCACGTGTTTATAGACAATCTGAAAAAGTCAAACCAAACTACAGATTTTTAACATTTTTTTCTTTTGTTACCTTGTACACCTGAAGAAGGTCATTGACTGAGAGCTTGTACAGTTCAGCTACAGTATGTAATTAAATCATAACCTTGTTCTTGATTTCATTCCAAGCTCATTCATTCTTACTTTACTGAATGAGACTCATTCTTCTGCTGGTTTGGATTTGATCGATATGTTTCTGAGCTGATCAATAGCTGATATTTTATGTCGATATTCGATATTACTAAATTCTATTATTTTTGCCAAACAATACATAAGGCACCTATGAATACTGATCAGGAAGAAACCTGCTCTATGTATTTTACACAAAACCAAAGATATGGAAGAAATGTTAAAAATATACTATTTATCCAAAACTTAGTCTTGTTTTCCAGAAAGTTACAGACTAAAAGTATCATCTTAAGAATATTCACTCTTTCCCCATTCACTTCAATGGAAGCCCAAATGAAAGACAAATTCAAGTGTGCGTTTCCTGTTTCGTTACGATCTCCAGCGGTCGAACTTCACTTTTGTTCAATGCTCGGTCGGCCAACAGACACACTGCTGCACTGTGCTTGAAAATAGTTAGTATTCTGATAATGCCAAGTTTAAGGTAAGAGATAACTATTGATCAGAGCTGCACTACAGTGTGTAGTCTGGTCATGTGATAATGTTCTAAAAATAATGATGAAACACACGTAAATAATTCAATCCATCGAAATACAGCACAGCAGTGTTTCACATCCACCTCGTTGAGCTCACACCGAAACAGGAAACACATGCTTAAACTCATCCGTTGATCTGACTTCCATAGATGTGAATGGAAAACAGCAGCTTATCTCTATGAAATGCATCACAGCTGGACCTCAGTTAATAAGCACTTAAAACCAGTCAGTCGGCCCAGTTTGCAGCATTTAAACCTAAATTCTCTAATTAGCAAAAATTCACAGGACATCTACGCAGGCAACTGTCTGCAGGGCTGCGTCAGAAATCACTCCTTTGTTCTCTCATTTACTACTCCTCACATCACTGACACTCAATAGTTTACTCAAGAGTGAGCAGCAAATCCAGATTTCAGAGACTCACTCATCATCTTCATCATGCTAGTTGCACAACAGTGATTTTTGCATCTATAAAATGGTGGGATTGTTAGTAGTGTCCATGGCATGTGCACTACTTTCTGCTGTTTCTGTTCCATTGTGGTATTTTTTAATGCTCTATGTAGTTCATAAATTTACACACTCAGAATTCGGTGCTCAAAATAAAATGGCAGAGGGTAAATATAGTACACTATGTAGTAAATAGGGAGTGAGTCTTCTTTTAGCTTTGTTCCATCATTTCAAGATGACACATTTCACCTGGTGCAGTTTAGTGACCTCAGAACCCAAATTCAGGTGTAAACAGCCAAAATAATTAAAAACACCTGTGTGACGGTCTGGAGGCTTTTTAACCAGATGGCATTTCTTTGCAAAAGTATGTTTATGAATATGATCGGAGTACATTTGAAAACAATTTGTGAAATAGAATCGAAACAAATGCATTTTGTTTAGCTTGTTGCATTTTCATGGCTTCACTTTAAAGTTAATCTGTGTATTTATGTATGCATTTTTATTTAAAGGGTTTGTTTGTTTTGTTTTTGGGTTTTTTTGGAGGGGAGGAGTTCCTTGTCCAAATTCTAAGGATAAGGTCTGAGGATAGAGAGTGTTGTATGTTATTATAAACCCTCTTGAGGCAAATTTGACTTTACTTCATTTCACTATTTATCTCTTTTTTTTTTTTTAAATTTCTTACCCTGTCGCCCTTCTGGCCAAGATACCCAGCAGGACCAGGAAGTCCTGGAAGTCCCAGATCACCCTTGCTTCCCTGTTAAAACACACATAGAAAATAAACACACAGAAAACACGCACACACTCACATCACAAGATCGACTGTGAGAAGTTTAGAAACTTAACTACCGCCCACCTCAACCTGACCACATGTGCAGAAAAAAAAAACAATTTCACATCGTCTGAACGGTGAGGACCCCCCCAACCGTTCACCCTCCCTCTGATGTTTCTGGGTGTGTGCGGGTACTGATTGAGGTGTACAGTGGACCGACCGGTTTCAAGCATTCCAGGGGAACAGAGAGCTCTTTCAGGGCTTCTCAGCTTCTTTTCCTGCCCTGATCCCCCCCTTCACCCCCCCGAGCTGCAGAAATACCCCTTCGGGCCTTCAGACTTCTGTAACAAGAGGCCATTCATGCCCGCTCACCGGCGGATTAGAGATTTAAGCACAGGGACGGAGGTTCATAAAGACACGCCACTCTTTAATAAACAGCAAAGCACAAGGCTCCACTTCCCAGCAGTGGATGTCTGAGCAAGATACAAGGTTTATTCTGTTGAATGATCCTGTTGTTGAATAATACGTTCAAGATAGAAGACGTATTTACGAACACTTATTGCTCACTTTATATCTCAGGGATTAGTTTGATAGATCTGAGCAGAATGGATTAGATGGCATCATACAGGGAGTCGACTGACATGCTGATAAGATCTGGGAGGTTATTATGTTTTTCAAAGGTTGCAACACTGTTAATATTTTCAGCCTGATTGAACTTCATCACCTGTTTTCACCTTTCTCGATCAATCCTTCGTCTCCTTTTACTCGTGTCTTTTCCCAACAACAGTTTTATAATAAATCCTGTTGTTTTGCTCTGAAGGAATGTTTTTACCCTCCAGTAGTTTGTTATCCTGCCAGCAGGGAATCTAAGAAACTTCACAGAACTTCGTAGAAAGGGTTTGACCAAGATGTAATTAATTTAATCTTAATAATAAATAAATAATAACTCCATATCTGTTTTAATTCTGCCAAGTGGCGACTATTATCTCCATCCATAACTATAACAGAGAAATAGACTTGATCCCAAATCTTTCAAGTGTGTTTTGCAGGCTTAAGAAATTAATCTGATTGAATCCTGTTGGTGTAACAAGAATGTGGAGGATTGTTTATCCCCGGTGTACTCTCTTAATCTGCAATGAACACTTGCCAGTAACCGTTTCCAGTCCACACTGACCTAATGTTTACCACCAGTTTGACAGTAAAGGGCTTTAAGTATATTCTCTTCTAATGTCCTTGCATAAGTTTTAAGAAGTTTTCTCAGATATTGTGAATCCAGTCCTTGTTAATAAGATAATAAATTATAATTTGCAGATATTTTTAGTGGCTTAGAGATGTATGGGCTCTAAATAAAGCATAGTGTAGGCAGTATTAGTATCTTGCTGTAAAATAACCTGAGAGTATTCAGGATTACTGAGTTACATCTCAGATTAAATATTCTTCACTAGCATTCGAGGGGAAATTGCAACATGCTTGTTTCATAGATTTAGGGCAGCAAATGGCAGCAGCTTCGTTGTTTTGGGGGGTCAAATGTGCTCCCTGCTAATTAAGTAGAAATCTCTTTCATCTGTTTTTCGGGAATTTGTTCTCTCAGCAGAATCCTTGTTACTAGTCGGATTATTTGAATGCTCCCCGAAAGAAAACGTTTTTCACCAAATCCAAGTGTTAAGCTACTTGCTATAAATAGTTGATTCCTCAATGCAAGTGTTGTTTAAACTTTGCTGTCAGCCAGTTATTCTTCTGTATTTGATCGAACTTCTTGGGAATATCAGGAGGTTCCCTACTGATAAAATAACAAAAATCATACAAAAGTTGAGCCGATCAAAGTAAGTACTTAAATGTCAATCTAGTATACTCTCCTGTAACTGATGACTATGATTATAAATGACAATATTACTTTTACACCAAGCATTAACACATGGCTTTTATCTCGTCTGTGAGTAGCTCTAATGGAGCTGGTTTGTGTATTTGGTCCATAATCATGATTTCTTTTCCCTTTACCAAACATTCATGCAGAGCAATTCATCTCTTAAACATCCCCTCTTTCACATGCTTCATCCTCTGTGTTTCATTCACCAACATCATCATCAGCTTCCTGACAGTCTGTTACCGGGAGAGCTGCCTGTTTGATTTGCATGTGTCTCCTCGTAGGATCTCAGCGGGATTATCATGTGTTTATTATTATGTGCAGCTCCCAGTAAACTAGAGATGAACAAAGGGGTCAAAAATTGATCTCGCTGTGTTCGATTTGTTTTCACTTTGCTTTGAGGTCAATCTGATTTAACTGTGACCTGTAAAATGTGTCGGAAATTCTTCGTTAACACATCAATACATGATTTATCAGTTCCAATATGTTAATTTACCCCAATGCTCACCAATATCCAGTCAGGACATACATTTCAACTTGTAGTATGCTAGCATGTTCTAGCATGCAAGTAAATTCATCACTGCTAATTCTGGTCTGACTGTCAATTACATCTTCAGTTTATCTTTGTTTTACTTAAACTGAATCCAGCAAAGACAAACATGTCGTCAACATGGGACATCAGACAAATCCGCTGTCACCTCCACCTCTATACGGCTGCTTCTTGCGGGATTTTGTTCTCTGACAGTCACTGATCGAGGTGTTTGGGTGAGATTATGTTCTTTACATTAAACAGACTCTCTCAGGTCTTACCCTGCCTCCTGGTGGTCCTGGAGGCCCCTCATGTCCTCTTTCTCCTCGTTCACCCTAAAAAAAAAAGAAGAGCAACGGTAGAATCTGGAAACACAGACAGGTGCCTTCACGCATCAAAGCACAATTAAAAGAAATATTTGAAATCGAGAGCTAAACATTATACGTCATTTCTAGCCTATTAGCGTGCTTCACTACATCAACCAGTTTGATAACTGTGAATTTAATTGAATATGAGCATGAAAATGTAAATAAAAACCATCAAATGTCATGAAATACATCAAAACATGTTTAAAAAATTTTATTTTGAGTTGTCCTTTTTCGTACCAGTTGGTACTCTATTATTCTATTAAATTGTTTAAATACTTTATTAATGTAATAATTAGATGCAGTTACGTTATCCAGTTTTACTCCATTGAGAGGAACACGGCTTTTATGTTGCAGTTACTACATCATCAGTTACATGCACACTGTTTTCTGTGCAGACTTTTGCAAATTGAGTTTTCCTCTGGACAGTGAGATCATTTGTCACATCAGATTGCACGGTGTGGTAACATAATGCCGAATCTGCAAAGTACATGATAAAAAACTGCAGCAGGCTCTATATGTTCTAGCTGTTGTTCAGGGAAAAACAAATAGACTAAACTTTATGACAAAGGTGCAGCTCGCTGATATGATTTCATTCTTCTGTTCAAGTTAAAGGACCAGTGTGTAGAATTTAGTGGCATCTAGCAGAACGGACTTGGCAGAAATTGAGTATGATAGTTATATGTATATTTTAATTAGTGTATAATCACCTGAAAATAGGAATCACTGTGTTTTTGTTACCTTAAAACGAGCCCTTTATATCTACAGAGGGAGCGGGTCCTCTTCCACGGAGCCCGCCATGTTTCTACAGTAGCCCAGAATGGACAAACTGAACATTGGCTCTAGAGAGGGGCTTTATCGTTTTTCGTGAGTTTCACGGCCACTGTAGATTCTCCTTCACGCTCGGAAGGGGAGGGGTATTCATTTGTTTACAATCTGCAACCTCACTGCTAGATGCCACTAAATCCTACACACTGGTCCTTTAAGTCAGTTTTAACTTAGATCTTTGTAACAAAAGATAAATTATATGATGGACTCTAATTCAGAAAAATGTTCTGCGCTTGCTTATGAGTCCACTTCAGTCAGACTTCAAGCTACAATATGCAACCTTCTGACATAAAATAATGACTAGAAGAGATATCCTAAATTCTCCTGCCAGCAGGAGATTTTGGGGCTTGTTTCATGTCCTGATTGTGTATCAAATGGGCTTCGCCAGTGATGAGCTTATTGTGGCTGTGACGGTGCAGCTAGTGGCCACAAAGCAAGAAGTCAAGGTTATAAACATTTGAGTCAGATCTGCCTTGGAGGCTCTCAGGACACTGGGTACGTCATCTGGATAAGTGACAAGAGCTGAGGGAGGAAGTGAGGGTGAGTTTTTCTCCTGTCTAAAGGAGAAAAACTGTCTCTTGCAGCTTCAAGCTAAAAAAAAAAAGACACGGAAACTGATTATTAAAAACTCACTGGTCCTCCTCTGGCTCCCACAGGTCCCACCTCTCCCTGCTCGCCACGCTCGCCCTGGAAACAAATAAAACATCAAATCATCAGCTGATGACGTCAGTTTTCTTGTGATGTACTTGAAGTAAACATTTATTGATTCATTTATAGGCTGAGGAAATGTCCCGACCTTTAACCCCTATATTAATCACTCAACTTTACTGTAACACGACTGATGTGTTTGAACTTACTTGTTTCCCCGAAGATCCCATCAGTCCTACACTTCCTGGATCACCTGTGCTACCCTGGTAACAAAAAGAGAAAACAGTACAGTCCATTTTAGAGAATACTGCTATCTGGATATCACTGTTAGTAGTAAAAGTATAGTACTGGTATCATATTGTAACAATGGCTGCACATGTTTCATCATACCTTTGAACCACTGACACCTTTCTGGCCATAAGCGCCTGGCAAACCCTACATGGAGAAGATTGTATTAAACATCAACATCTGATATCAAAAAGGCAAATTTCTGATCAATCTGGGATGTTTTGGTGTCAAAGGTCATACTTACAGGAAGACCTTGTGGACCGGCATCACCTGGAGCACCATTTTTCCCTGGAAGACCCTGAACAACAACAAAAACCATTAACCTGTCTGACTTTGCAAATGGAAACTAAACAGCACTAAAATTCTTAGATGACCAAAAGTAGTTTTTGTGTCAAAAATCATTTTCATACACTAAAACTATACAGTAGGTAGTTGTTACCTTTGACCCCGGCAGCCCAGGAATGCCTTCACGACCATCTGGACCAACGAGACCCTGTTGAGAAGAGATTGAGCGGTGTGATAAACAGATTAAAGCTAATTTCACACAAATGTGTTTCTCTTTTAAATGGAGGAAAAAGGTCATATGTTGAGTAGGGAAGGATCTGTAAAGGGCTTGAAATATTTTGTGTGATTACATATTTAGTTGATTAGTTGATTGACAGAAAGTGAATCGCCAACTATTTTTGGCGATTAAGTCATTTTTGAAGAAAAAAACACTATAAAGTTCTTTAGTTTAAGCTTCTTAGATGTGAATATTTTAAGGTTTCTTTAGTCTTCTGTATCTTTGGGTTGTGGACTTTTGGTGAGAAAACAAGACATTTGAGGACGTCACCTCAAGTTTTGCGAAACACCGATTGACATTTTTTACCATTTTCTGACATTTTATAGACCAAACAACTAATTGACTAGTTGAGAAAATAATCAAAAGACTAATCAATAATGAAAATAATCATTAGTTGTAGCTGTAAACATATTGTCAGGATGGTTGAATTGGTGAATTTAGTGTTGTTAAGCTTTATAATGAACAGTATCTGGTAAAACATCAGTATTCGTAGGGTTGGATCCCTTACAGAAAGGTAAAAAAGTAGGAAGGAAGGTAGGAGGACATGAAAGAAGGTGGATGGGTGGCGAGGAAAGCAGAAGACAGGACAGGTGGATTTATTTATTGATTGATTAAGAAGATAAAGCAGTGCTCACAGCCTCTCCTTTTGGCCCCGGCACTCCTCTGATTCCAACTGGACCTCGTTCTCCCTAAAGACAAACAAACTGTCAAACTTAAATAACAATAATTGAAAGCATTGTCTGATGGCAGTAAAGTCACACGTGAACTAGATGTGCTTTGGGGCTAGTTTGTGAGTAAGATCTTACCGTCACTCCTCTTGGCCCGATCTCACCTATCGCTCCTCTTTGGCCTGCATCTCCCTAAAAAATGTAATCAGTTTTTGTCAGTATTTTGTGTAAATAACAGTAAGGAGGAGTCAACAGAGGTGACAGTGACACAGGGACTTACCGGGCCTCCCTGGATGCCCTGAGGACCTAAATCACCAGGTTTTCCACGAGGTCCCTGTTTTAAAAGATGGAAGGTTGTTACAAGTACATTTTTTAATAAGCAGATATATTATGATTCAATACAACAGAATGATTGAGAGTATTTATTTACTGCTGGCTGTTAGATCTTTTGCATTCTTTATTTGCTGTTTCAGCACTTTAAGGAGTTTTTATTTCCTTGTGTTTCCTATATCCAGTGTTGTCTTTCAGACTGTTTTAACTGTCTTATCTTTGTCCCTTTATTTTCCTGTTTGTTCCTCTTGTTGTATATGTTGGCATGTGGTGACTATTGTAGATTACCATTTTGGGATCAATTAAGTATATCTATCGATCTATAATAATGTCATAAGTCATTAAAAGACCTGAGTGAGGATATTAAAGGGACAATTCACCAGAAGAGTTGAACAAAAAGACCCCATCAAGTTGCACTATGGGAAATGTAGGATCCAGGAGTTTATTTATCTTTCTCTCGTTAGTCCCCCAACTTTATGGAAGTGAAATACTTTTTTACTTTTTTACTAGTTGTTGGATTGCCCCTTTTATATTAGGATCTTCACAGTTATAATAATAACAATAAGTATAATAATTTAATAATAGAGATTTCTGTAGTGAATTTAAGTCACTTCACATTCACGTCACATTAATCCAAAAGGAAAAATTATAATGTTACAGCAGCCACTTAATATAAATCACAAAATACAGAAACACGTTGGTAACAGAAACAAATACATTTAAAGACTGAAGTCACCAGTAGCTCTCAGTGTATGTTGTGCTAATAACCGATAAGTTTCAGGTATCAATGTGCTTGCAATACTTTGTACTGGTTGCATTATATTCAGTTGCTCAAATAACTTCCTGTAATGAGTCTACATGTTATCGTGTATTGGGAGGAAGTGGGAGCTCTTATTGTGATGAAACAGGAAGTGTTGCTATCGTAAGCGGTTATCATGTAACTTCAAAAGATTGTTTTCTTGAAGAGCAACAACTTTAAATCTTTTAAATTTGGTAAATTTGTTTTTTAAAAGTGGAAATTATTCATTTCTACTCAAAAACTTGTTTCATGTTTCTGGAAAAACTGCAACATCATTACGGGACACTGAGATTCTTGCATTTTCTTTCACTATGTGTTTCTTGTCAGGTTCTTTTATCCATTTTTCCATCAATCACCACAATAAAAATCATCTCAAGTCTTGTAGCTTGTGGGGTTTTCATCAGTGCGTTTGAAGTCTTACCCTGTCACCTTTGGAGCCCAGTATTCCGGGGAGACCTCTTTGTCCACCTGGGCCCTAAAATTACTCAGCGGAGAGGAAAGAAGACAAACATGTCCCATGTTAATATGTTTGACTGTATTCATTGGATGTGTGGAAGAATCTTTTCGGTGTGATGGTCAGTTAAGAGAGAATGGTGAAATATTTTACTGGTAGTCCTTGAGCTCCGACTTCACCCGGTAGTCCTTGGTCGCCCTCCTCTCCCTGAAAGACAACAAAACCCAGATATGTCATCATTTTATGACTACAAATATAAAATCTGTTTTGTCAACTTTTAGAAACTTTAGCATTATTGAATTTTGTAAAAGCTGCAGAGAGAAACATTAGTTAGTGTACAAGAAACTGTGTCATACCTGCAACTAAACATAATGTGTTTTATTCTGCACATCAGAGTGAGTGTATGTGTGTTGGTTCATAATTACTGACACTTAGACTCTACAGTATATGAATAAATATTTTCAGAGTAATTTGCAGGTATGTAACTGTTTATTTTTAGGAAATTTTACTAAACGTTTTGGTGCAATTACAAGAAAAATTGAAAAAGTTGGTTTATGCAGTGTCTGGATGTATATGTTCTTCTTAATTTAACCTAACTTAACCTAACTTGGATTGTGGAGTCTTAAACAAACTACCGACCCATATCAAACCTCCCCTTTCTAAGTAAGATACTTGTAAAAGTTGTCTTCAACCAACTAAACAACTTTCTAAATGAGAATAATATCCTGGAGAAATTTCAATCTGCTTTCAGAACTAATCACAGCACAGAAACTGCTCTCGTTAAGATAGTTAGTGATTTGAGAATTAACACTGATGCTAATAAAGTATCTGTTCTAGTTCTTCTTGATCTAAGTGCAGCATTTGATACTATCGACCACAAGATCCTCATAAATCGCCTTGAGAGCTGGGTCGGCCTCTCAGACTGCGTTTTAAACTGGTTCCGGACATACAGGAAGGAAATCTTTCATTAGTCTTGGGGAACATAAATATGACATAACTTCTGGTGTTGCACAAGGCAGCTGCCTCGGGCCTCTGCTATTTTGTCATCAGAGAACATGATGTTAACTTCCACAGCTATGCCGATGATACACTATTATATATATCTGTAGAACCAAGCAATCCACTTGCTCTAAACTCTCTGACTGCCTGTTTGTCCGCAATCAATAAATGGATGAGTAATAACGTTTTGAAATTAAATGAGAAAAAAACAGAAATCTTATTAATTGGCCCCAAAGCAAAAAGGGATTAGATCTTTAAAAGACTTGGCAACCTGACTCCCTTAATCAAATCAGAGGTAACAAGCCTAGGAGTCATTTTAGATTCTGAATTAAGCTTTAAATCCCATATAAACAAAGTGACTAAAACAGCATTCTTTTACCTCAGAAATATTGCCAAGGTTCGACCATTCCTGACTCAACAAGATGCTGAAAAACTAATTCATGCTTTTATTTCAAGTAGATTAGAGTATTACAATTCACTTTTTACAGGTCTTCCTAAAGGGTCAATTGAAAGATTACAACTCATTCAAAACTCCGCGGCCAGACTATTAACAAAAACAAAAAAAAGAGAACACATCACTCCAAGTCTTGGCTAGCCTACAGTGGCTCCCTGTGTCCTCCAGAATCAACTTCAAAGTCCTGTTACTCGTTTTTAAAGCTCTCAATGGGTCAGGGCCGAGCTACATCAAAGACTCCCTGATTCCTTATGCTCCCTCACGATCCCTTAGATCATCCTCTGCAGGACTGCTTGAGATCCATATACTTTCCCAAATGAAAATTGGAGATGCAGCTTTTTTCAATTACGCTCCCAAACTCTGGAACACCTTACCGAAAGACGTTAGAGAAGCAGTCTCTCTTGAAAGCTTTAAACGACGCTTAAAAACATATCTTTTTAACCAAGCCTCTCTATGATATGATTTTTACACCATATCATATACTCAAACATTTTGATCTATTCTAAGGTATTTCTATTCTTATTCATGAATGATTATGTCTTTTACTTTAGATTTTTAGCTGTTTAGCCTTTTATTCTTCCTGTTAATGTTCTCAATTATTTATTTGTTTGTTATGTATGTATGTATATATATATATATGTATATATATATATATATATGTATATGTATATATATATATATATATTATTTATTATTTTTTATTTTTTTATCTTTTTCTTATTTTTGTTTATTTTTTTGTGAAGCACTTTGAGTTGCATTTTGTATGAAAGGTGCTATACAAATAAAGTTTATTATCATAGAGGCTGTTCAGTGTGTAATATGATGAAAGGGAGGAAGAAAGTATTTTACCTTGTGTCCTTGCCTTCCAGGCTCACCAGATTCACCTTTAACCCCTTTGTGGCCCTTCGGAAGGAAACACAGAGTTAAATTTAAATTGCATTTGATAAGACGGGCAATTAAAAGACAAACAGAGTCTTATAAATGCAGTCAGTCAATGTCACTGAGAGAAAATATTATCAGCGTCAGTGAAATTTACTCACCTTCATGCCGGGGAGACCAGCGTGTCCATTCAGACCAGAGGGGCAGGCATTGGGACACTGAAAAACACAACAACCTATTTGAGGTCATGGAAGAGCCCTGCCACCAGGGGGCTCCACTGACAGTGACCCCCAGACCCAGCTAGCAAGAGCAGGGAGGACAAATAAAATATGACTTTATATTTTTGATATATATATTTATATTTTAGACATTTAATAGCATATTGTCTGAAATTTATTGCTGATTCCGGAAAGCATTTGGGAGTTTAAAATGAAAGTTAGTTTGCGTGATAATGCGGCTGAATGTGTGGATTGTTGTGTAAAGTCTTCTTGATGAATCTTTATGCACTGGTGGGAATCTCTGACATCTGGCATTTGAAAGTCAGCTGCTAAACAGCTTCGTTACCACCAGCTAATGTTGTCTAAAAATCAAACCCAGAGAACAAACAATCAGCCAACAATAATGTTGTTGAAATCTGAATTTTGAGGCTTCTTGTTTGTAAAATGTTGCCGCGGATTCTTGAAGGGGAATTCCACCGATTCTCCACATCAAAATCTATCTCCAGGTTTTGGGGAATACTACTGTATGTGTAAAAAGTAGTATGAAGCCTTTTGTGTCTCCAGAGGGAACGGTGTGATGTCACTTGAGTCATTGTCGGTTGGGGTTGAAGACTACAAGTTTGAAAATGAAAATAATCTGAGGGTGTGGAGTTAGAAAGAAACATGAGAAACATAAAATTGAAAGTAAGAACACATTCATTAATTGATAATTACTCTGCAGAAAAAAGATGAAGTTACAGTATATAAACAACCTAAAAGGTTAAAGGATTTTGCTGATGAATTGTTTTAATGAATCTACTTAAGGATCAAACTTACCAGGTCCTCGCCTTGATACACGGCAGGAGGTCCCTAGAAGAAGAACAGTGCATTTGAGATTTTATTCTCTTTTAATACAAATCACAACTTTTTTTAGAACATAATGAATTAATGTTTTTTCATGTTGTGTTGACAGTGATAATCATGGTTTCAAAGACCCTAAAAACTGCACTTTCTTTACATAAGTGTATCTAACATCCCACAGTGTTGGTGTCTCTCTGAGAGCTGACCCATAACAGTGAGACAAAAGCTGTGGTATTTACCCGAGCCCCGGCAGGACCAGGAGGACCCACTTGACCTCTTCGGCCTCTTGCTCCCTGTGACAGACACAAAACTTTTTATTAATGCATAGACAAGAAATATATTTCATTTTAAAGCTTCATGCAGCGTCATAATACACTTCTCATTGATCATCATTATCTTCTTTCCTTCATTTTAATGTTGAAATTCAAATTGAATCAAAGGCAAAAATCTATTTAGTAAGTAGTAGTAGTTTTAATAATGGAGCTTGAACTTGTTCCAAATTTTACTCACAGGGGGTCCGACTTTACCCAGTTCACCTGGTAGCCCGTCTGTCCCAGGAATACCCTGTTAAAAAGCAAAACATGTCCTCTTAGACTTTTACAAATGCACATTCTGCACATGACAAATTATGCAACAGTTCATATGAATATAATGATATTAAAGAGTAATTTAACACCAGCTTAAAAAAGTTTTTGCTGACCCCTGGTGGTTGCAGTTCTCACCTTGCTGCAGTGACGTAGAGGTGTACTGCAGGGTGTGGTCAGTACAACATGACATCACTGTTGGGTGTGGTTACAGACCAGGAGCTGGTTGCACCAGCTGTTCAAACTTAGCCTAGTTATAAAGTGTTTACTGAGTGGAGATTTGCACCACACAAACAAGTTCTTGCATAGAGATGTGGAGCACTACATGTGTTTCCTAGCAACCAATTTACACATTACTGAAGTGTTACTAGCCAAGATATTTCTAAAGTTTTAATGGTGCAAACTGGTTAGTATTTACTAAGAACTTATATAGGACTTTATGCACAAATTTAGTGATGAATTTACTGACAGCTGGTGCAGCCCAGACCAGTAGACATCAGTGGAACAACATTGTTCAGCTTTGTGTTAAATTACTCTTTATACTGCTGTAATCTCTCACTCTGCCATGAAACTTTTTACAGATTTTATGTCCTTGTTGTTATTCTGCATAAAGGTCTCTGCACACTCATATAAACAATATTGATCATTCCTTTCCATATGCTTATATGATTGCATTTTTTTGCTAATCCGTGTATCATGCACTAAATTTGACGCACAATGCAACTGGTCCAATTTCTACGACATTTTGATTGAATTTCTGCATTCTTGCATTCAGAATGGCAGCAATTGGTCCAAAAATCTTTATCTTAATGAGGATCTGGAAAAATGAGACCTGGAGCACAAAGTAATGATAAGAGCTCTTAATAACCTGCCTCTGTTGTCCTGTCTGTTCAGGCACCAGTTTGACTGTAGTTTTATTAGACTAGTATCTGCCTCATTCTTTCTTGTTTCAAGACACTGTGGCTCTTTCTTAAGTAATTATTCATGGGTAAATGACATCTTTATTAAACTTTGTTCAAGTTTCACCGTATCTTTTACTATTACTGCTGTGGTTATGAGCATAGTATCAGCACAAAAATACTGGTTTTCCATTGTGATACTGAACAGGTGCAGTTAAGTCAATGACAAGAACATAAAAACAGCCTGTTCACAATAACCATTGTGTTTGCTTCCACATGCTGGTCTGAATAGAAAACTGGTTGGAGAAATATGATACTGTATACAGTAGATATACTCACATCAAGCCCGGCAGGTCCTACACCCTGTGAGGGAGAATTTACAATGTCAAAACAGAAGAAAAGAAGACTACTGCACAATAAAACAGCCTTTTTCTTAGATCTGATTAATTGTAGTAACAACAGTACATTCAGAGTATACATTAGGTACTTAATATAAATAATAAATGAAATAATATGTGCAGGATATATCAAATAAAGTGTTGCTTGAGATAAAATGTCTAACTATATAGAGGTTTCGGCAGTGGATGGTTTAAACTATTGAACTCTGTGTATTTCACTCTGCAGGTCCTCCAACAAATATACTGATTTATGTAAGTCATAGAACACATCAAGCACTGTTTTCTACAGTTTGTGTCAGTTCACTGAACAGTTTATAATTCATAAAAATAGGTTTTGTTATCTTTTAAATTTCAACCCTTAACTAAGTATCCTCTTTCTGCAGAATCTGCATGTATACTGACTGATTTAATCTGGTTATTTCCAGGGTTAGAGGGTTAAAGAGTCTGTGTTTTTACCCCAAATTAAACATCTGAAGTACTGAATGATTGTTATGGTTATTATCTGCACTTACAGGCTCTCCAGGAGTTCCACGTGCTCCAGCGTCCCCCTGAAAACAGGAACAGAAATGTGATTTGATATCAGAAATGTTGGAGTGTGTTTTTTTTAAATGACAAATTCAGTAAAATTTATAGATAATAAACTTACTTTTGGCCCTTGTGCGCCGACTGCACCTGGATCTCCAGGAGGTCCGACAGGTCCCTAGAGAGACAACATCAGCAGCAGAACATTACAATTAAATACATTTTAAAATAACACTGTTAACACTTTGCACACAGATTTTTTATAAATACAGATTAAATATGTTAAAATTGTTGTTGAGTGCAGAAAGTTCAAAGTTATTTCATACACTTAGATCAAATGTTTGGATTGTAATTTTGGCAGATATGATGATAATTTTATTGGGAGAGACCAATGTTTACAAAATTTCAAGTCCAAATATCACTTTTACACGATTTTCACTATTTTTGCCCAAACTGCATATATTGTAGGTTTTATATTTGCTATTACTGTTGAACAGAGAGAATTCAAGACTATTTTGGGGGTGATTACTGCCTGCATAGAGCACTGAAGTTTATTTTGCATGTAGTAGAGCATAAACTATAACTGAACAGAGGGTTAAGCTGTCACACTTTTCAGAGAATGTAGGAAGTAATGAAAGCAAAAACAACAACAGCAACAACAACTGAAAACACCTGCAAGTAAATATCAGAGACGTTTCGGGTCGTATTTATTCAACTACACCTGAATTTACTTCTCTCAAGAATTTACTTCTTCCATCACAATAACTAAAACACCATGAATGCTTTAGAGAAGTCTGTCTGAATGTGTGCACCATTTACCACATCTGTATAATTCATTGTGTTGACACTGCAAAGACAAATAAATGCAAATAACACAATTAAAGTTAATAGCGGAGATCTGTGATGAAAGCAACAAACAAGTTAACTGGTTCCAGCTTCTCAAATGTGAATATTTACTGGTTTTCATACTCTTCTACAATAATAAACCAGTTATCTTTGGATTATCTGTTAGTCAGACAAAACAAGACATTTTGAAAAGTAAGCATGGGCTCTGACTTGTGATGGATATTTGTCAAGATTTGCTGATATTTTACAGACCACAATAATAATTGACTAATTGAGAAAATAAATGTTAGCTGCAGCCCTGCAACAAACACAAGCAGTCAGACAAGCCAACAGTCTGTCCAGATTAAGTAAACCTGTTTACTTGTGGATAAAAATGACAGTGAACGCATCAAAATGTCAGTAATAATCCCTTTTATTACACAAGAACTGTGTCTGCACACAGCTGCAGTAAACAAAGTCCGTCTGTAAACTGTGATGGCGGTTTACAACAGACAGTTTGAATAATAACATTAATTTTTGCCTTTGTTTTCACTTCCAAATATGTTTGTCTAACTTTGGGGTTTTACAATCTGTTTTATCATCTGACGCTCTTATTTAATAAACTGGAATTGTCCTTTAAAACCAAGACTAGTGATGCTTCTATCAAACATGTAAAGTTTTCTCTGCTTGTGTTAATCTTTTGAGACTCATTAAAGGGGCAATCTGGTGATTTTACACATGAAGTTCAGTTTACTGGTCATTGTTATACAGTAGAGCTGCAATGATTAGTCAATTAATCGATAGCTGATTGGCAGAAAATTAATTGGCAACTGTTTTGATAATCAATTGATTGTTTTGAGTCATTTTTTAAGAAAAAAAAGTGAAAATTCTTTGAGTCCAGCTTCTTAAATGTGAATAATTTCTGGTTTCTTTAGTTTTAAGAGTTTTGTCAAATCTGAGTAATTTGTTAAATGTTGTCATAGTGACGTCCTCAGGGTTACCTCAGTGTGTCCTTGGAGATATTGAAAGATGTGGAGTTTTGAATACCTGGGTGTTTCCCAGACAGGAAAGGTCTAATGAAGACACGCTACTGAGTTGCATTATGGGAAACATAGTATCCAGTGTTTTTGTATCATGACCCACAGAGCAGACTAAAAGTCAGATCTCTGAAGCTTCAATTTTGATCATTCTGTTCTTAAGCTGCTTTAAGTGAGAGTCTCTGTGAGTCCGTTAACTGTACCCCCGGAGGGTGGGGCCATCCGTTGTTAAGCTCCTCCCCTCAACAACTCTCACAACGCTCCCTTAAAACCAGACATTCAGCCTACATGACTAGAAAAGATCACTTCTGTCTCAGAGCGAAGGATAGAATCCCAGAAAGGAAGAATGACCCTCTCAGATACTCATGGATCAGTGTATATCATCAATTTGCAATGATGACATGTTGATTTTCCATGTTTCCAGAGAGACTCGCACACAAAACAAAACCTCTCTTGTTCTGATCTGTTTCCTGCTACCGTGTGGACTGCCTCTTCTTAGATTTCTTAAAGTACGGTTGTGCAAACTTGGTACAAACTTTGGTGCGGTGGTTTAAACGTTTTCTCTGTTTCAGTGCACATGAGACTCTGAATCTGCTCGTGTGTCCTCAGCAGCATCACCGCAGCAGACAGCAAACACACTGGGTCCATTCTGCACCGCCTTTCCCAGCATACAGTTCTCTCCTGTCAGCCATCTCTGGGCAGCCGATCCCCCCTCGATCTCACACAAAAAGACCCCTGTTTCTGTCAGGAAGCTATCCGAGACTCTCCCCTAAATAGCCAGATTGATTTATTCAAGGAATGTTTTTTTTTTTTTTCTCCACACTTTTTACTTAGAGGAGGCCAGAACAAACTGCTAGCACAGTAGCAGATCTGAATACCTCAAGTTCTCTATCTCAGATCTTACACAGATTTAATACATCCTCTTATTGGAGAGTTTAACCTGTGAGGCAGATCAAGCAGCTTGAAGATTCAAAAATCAACAGCCTCTTTTGTTATTTCTCCAAACTGTTTTTGGAGTAGAAACAAGCCTACAGGACCAGCTGTTAAAAGTGTCTTGTAGAGAAGGACCGCTGAGCAACAATGTTGTTTCACTTACATCTGCGCCTGGAAGACCTGCAGCTCCGGGAGCTCCGTCTTTGCCGTTATCACCATCAGGGCCCTAAAAGCAGAAGTCACCTCATGTTTATACTGTTGGTTTGGGTTCAAAAGCCCCAAAGTCAATATGGATTACACATTTCTGCATTTTAACGGAGGGATTTAAAGTCCACTCACTGGTCCGCCGTCCACTGTAGAGTCCTCTCCTCTGTCACCCTGAAGATGCATGAAGATGTTCAGATGATTATGTTTTGTTTCAGCGTTTATTTAACAATTTCTATTTTTATTTTCCTAAACCCATAAAATTGAAAGTTTTGTTTTGTTTTGTTGCAAATTCAGAAACTGAGAAAAACAACCTTGTTTCAGTTTCACCATGATCGATATTTGAGTTTATTGAAAGGGAAACATTTCTTAAACTTCAAGCAGTTGTAGAATTTTCTCAACTCATAATGCAGCATTTAATCTTTGAGTTAAATTTAAAACTACCAGGGCCACCCTGGTAGACCGAGACGTTAAAAACCACAACATCCCTGATTCAAGTCTGGCTTGGGTACTTTTGTTGAATGTCATTCCCCATCTCTCTCTCTCCTTTTTTCCTGTCATCTCTCTACTGTTAACTCTAAAAAAAAATCCACCCAAAATGTAAGATTTTAAATATAAAAAATATAAAAATGTTGTACATAACAGGAGCTGCTTTGCATTGAGCAACCGAGAGCTTTTTGCTCAGGAACCCACACAACCACAGCGGAAGAATCAACTTCAGGAATAGCACATTAAAAAAGTGAGGGAGGCTGTTTTATGTAAAAAGAGAAAAATGTATTTTTAATATGTTCAATTTGTGCACAAATGTAGGCACTGAGAGGGCTTTCTTTTGATGCTGCTTGAGAAAAGATGCTTGTATTTGTGCACAAACTGAGCATATAAAATTTTTTTTTGCATCTCTTCATTGAATGGCTCCCCTTCCCTTGCTTCTAAAAGCTTTTTGCTCATTCATAAACCCTTGTCAGGTCAATTGATTCTGAAAAAAGTCCAACAACTTGCATGGAGAGCCAAGTAGAACATGGTTTTGAAACTGAAACATCACTGGTTACAATGATGGTGAACGAGCGAGGAGACAGTCATGCAAGGACATTTTTATTTCAAAAAAGGACTTAATTGGTAAAACTGCTACTGTTTGGTGCTTTCTTGTGTAAACCAGTGAAAACCTGCTTCACTGATCTGATTAAATGCTCTGATCCACAGCTTTGACCCAAATCTGAAAACTGAAGTTCATGACTGAGAAAAGACGAAACGCTGACTCACATCAATGCCGTCCACTCCTGGCACGCCAGCTACTCCGGCAGGCCCTGGGGGGCCTCTGGGACCGACCGGGCCCCTCTGTAGAAAAAACACACACACAAAAAAAAATCAGTTTTCATTGTTTTTTTTTCCTCACTGAAATTCATCTCCAAATATCAGACGATGCTGCTGCTGCTGCTGCTGCTGGTGTGAGGGGCAGCTCACACAGAGTCTCTTTGTTTGGGTGATGTGAGGGGAAAGGTCATGAAACTAAACCTGGTTTCCCATATTAGTCCCATTATACTGCCTAAGTAACTGCATGTGTTCAGATTACTGCTGCTGTCTGGACTGTATTGGTGCCAGGTGTGCACACTGGAATAAACGGACCACAGTTATCGACGTCTTTTGTAATTAATGTGATGTTTGAGAGCAAATGTTTGTATATTTTGTAATGAATTAAAAGAAATAACTTCAGTCAGTGTGAACATTACTGTACCCCATCCTGACTCTGTAAATGGCTCACACAGCAATCCAAAGAAAAAGTTGAAAATACAAATGCCAATTAAGCTTATATCAAAGAAAATCTAATGCTAAAACTATACAAGACTTAAAAGTGCACTTGTATCTCTAAAGGAATGTTAAGTGGATACAAGGAATTTTAATCAAAATGCCATAAAGTGCAAGTACTTCACTGCAGCATATGTACAGTATAGTGATAAATAGGAAAAAAGGTCTACTGAGCACAACAGACAAGCTGAAAATGCAGATTTGAGTATAAAATATGATACCACAGGAGACTAAAAATACATTTTACACACACTTTTAAGCATCATACAGACACTCCAGAATCTGCTATTTTATAATGATGCACAACAAATAAAACACCATAAAAGTACAATAAAGTATCTATAAATCTCTGAGCACCACAGACATGCTGTAACCACCTATAGAAGAAAAGAAAGAGCATCTATCTCTCACCTGAGCGGAGCAAATCAGCACGATTTGCAATAAAAGCACCAGCAAAGACTCCCGACAGATCCTGGAGAGAGCCATGGTCTTCCCAGGGCCGAGGAAGACGCTTTAAGTCCCTTTTTCCCAGATTACAGACGGGGCTCACGGACGGTCCACCTGTCAGTCTCCCCCCTAACTGAAACCCCACCGCCTGCTGGAAGGGGAGGATGTTAGAAAGTGCTGTTTATTCATGAGAAGCTGAGGATCTGCAGGCTGAGGAGGAGGAGGGCTTCACTGCACAAACAGGGAGGGGTGAACTTACCTTTTCTTTGAAATTAAATGAAGTTTAAAGCTGACAGTAGAGTGGAAATTGACCAAAAAAGAAAATTGTTTGGTTTTGTCCTTTACCTCTTGGCCTCAAAGTGAAGACCTTAGTCTTTGCAAAATGTTGTTTGTTGTTTGAAAAAAGTGAGTTAAAATAGAAAACAAGTGGTGATTTTCAAATGGAAGTGTGAAACCATGTGTCATACATAACATATAAGACAACTAAAGCAAGCTAATATCCAGTATCTTATGATTACAGTAATAGACAACAATATGATACACTTTAAGACAAATTCGGCACCTCGTAGTGGTAATATATAAACACATTTTTTGTGTTTTTGTGAGGTTTAACTGGCAGTTGTGTTCTGAAATCGCAGTTCCTGCTGGTACGAAACAATGTAATATATACTAACTGCAAAAAACAGTAGCCTACACTATGAGGATTAGTATTTAGTGTGGAACTGGGACACAGCATAAGTCTTTGGCCAGGTCCAACTCAAGTCCTTGGTCCAAGGTTATGCCCAAAAGCAAACTGCAAGTATTTCTGGTCACTGAATGCTGTCCATTAAATGACAAAGCATTTGTACATTTTCCTTCCAAAGTCGAGTTAAAAGTCGTTTTTGCACCGCTGTGACATAGCCGCCAACAAAATAAGCAAGGCCTGCCTGTCAAAGTCTTTTTTAGCTATGCTAACAGCGGGGCTCTAGGGATAGCAATGATGGTTGATCAGTCTTTTAGTCCATCACTTTGGTCCAGACTGAAATAGCTTCACAAATATTAGATGGGTTGCCATGAAATTTGGTATATATCCATGGCACCAAGAGGATGAATCTCAATGACTTTTCATCTATCATCACCAAAAGGTCAAAGTTTTGACTTATCCTGTGAAATATGTCAACATCTAATTGATTTAAGGATGGAGGGCGCCGTATACTGTACAGACTGTAAAGCCAACTGAGGCAGAATATGTGATTTGTTATATTGCGTTATATAAATAAAATTGACTTGACTTGACTTAAATGTGAATATTTTCTGGTTTCTTTAGTCTTCTATGACAGTAAATTTAGGTTAAAATATGGACAGAATACCCGTAAAGACTGAGGAAAGAAACTGGCCATGAACTAACATTATTGAGTTCATAGTGGAGCAGAGGTCAGTCAGGAGAGGAGATAAGGCTTTAGCTGTTTGAAACTACTGAAATAAACATGATTTTATAATAAACTGTCAATGTGAAGAAATGATGTAAAATGTATAGTCAGCAGAGAGACTTTGTCCAAATTATTTACTGTCTATCTGCTGGTTTGCGCTCCAGTCCAGTAAGTGGCGGTAATGCTCTGGCTTAGCAACGGCTAAGAGAAACCCACGAAGAAGAAGAAGCAGCAGACCGGAAGTTTATCAAGGAAGACAAGCAGGCGTCGTTTTCAAAGCTCGTTAACGGCTGTTGTCTTGGTGCCGCGTCTGAGCCTGTAAACAATAAAACACCCAACCGGTAACTTAATGTTACCGTGATGAGTTCATTTTAACAGCGAACCGGTCCTCCTGCAGGTGAGAAACAAACCTGTTAAACCTCTCTGACGATATAACATTGTTTATGTTTAAAGTTAGTCTGTTTGCTAACTGTTAGCCTCCGTTTCCGTCCATATTTGCACATGCCAAACATCCTTCAAAAAGCCTCCCAGTTTAAGGTTGGCGTGCTTGTTAGCAGATATATGGAAGTTTTAAACAAAACTTTTGGATGCTGTAAAATCTTAATGATCTACTGATAAATCCGGCATGCATAAGAGCCACCAAGCTGCAACTAACTTTATTCTGTTTAACGCTAAATATCAACTCAGCTGCGACGCTGAAGTTAGCTTCAGATTCGTGGTTAAAGGGAAAAGTTATGAGTAACATAAATACTGATATTTAGCTGCTAATTCTCCGTTTTTCTCACCACTTACACTTGTGAAAAAGTGTTAGACATCATAGAAAAAGACTTTCCGCTGTTTCCACTTTCAGATTTGTGAAACCTTTATTTTGCTCATGAAAACAGAAAAAAAGGGCGATTTCACTGCTCTTTATTCTCCATCTAGACTACATTAGACCAGGTCCAGATCAAAATCCACTATACAAGGACTCATCAAATCTGGACTAGATTAACAAGGAGACTTTAGAGAATCATTAAAACACAGTTTCAGATTTGGGAAACCTTTATTCTGTTTTTGAAATCACTAAAAAAGGACTAAAAAGAACCCTATACTTAGACTTGTGTCAAATCTTAATAATGATAATTTAATTCAGATTTGTTATCATTATCATTACATCAGATCACTACACTCCCCTAACAAAACAGAGAACGGTTTGGTTGCTTCAAGTTTGCCTTTTAACAGACGCGGGTACATATAAACTGTTGATTTACACTCAGTTTACAGTTTATTTCATAAGCTTAGTTAAAAGTAATGAAGTCTAATGTAGCCGCCCTGCAATAAATCCTACCTACATGAAGTGTAGACTAAAGTAAAAAAATAAATATCCACATTAAATCACCCACCTTACTCCATAAAAACAATCTGTGACCTGATCTCTTAAAGTCCTTCTTGTTCTTCTTCATATCTATGAGTTTTAAATTGTATTTACTTTTTACAATTTTGAATTTTATTTCCCTTCAGGTTTAATGCTACCTCATTGAATTGAAGCTGAAAATATCATGGACAACTTGGATTTTTCTGAAGAAGAAATTCAGGAACAGCTGGAGATCCTCGGCTACAAAAACATACCTAAACACAGACTGCATGAATTCAAGCAAGGTTAGACTCTGAACATATGGAAATGAGTCTGTGGTCAAATATTTTCAGTGCATAGAGTAGCATGTGTTACTACAGGCACCAGTCTGCTTATTATGTCTCAAGAATAGATTGAATACAGTAAAAGTTACTCCAAAATTGATTAATATTCATGTTTTAACTTGTCTTAAAAGATTACTGTCTCTCTTTGTGTGGTGTTAGATCTTGATGAACTGATTCGACACGGGAAATGGAAAAGCTTGACCTCGTCCCATCACGTAAACGCCACCAAATCTCAGACAGATGCGTTCCAGCCGAGTCCTCCCGCCTTCACCAAAGAGAAAGGTGACAGCAGAGGGTTGAATTTCTTACCTCAATTTATGATGATAATAAGTGAAGTTTTTTGCAGCCCTTTTTTTTCAAAGTCAGAATAATAAAACAACTGTAACAGTTAAAGATTTGCTTTAATTATTGTTGTATGTTAACCGGTGAATTGTGTGTTTTCTTCACAGTTAGTCGGTGCAACGCTGACGCCTTTGAAGAGTTTTTCTTACATGCAGGAAAAGTGGACCATGACAGACAGGTAAGTGTTGACCACACATGACAAGATTTGTTTTTCTTATTTCTCTTGATAAATGTAGACAAATCGTGTCACATGTTGAAATTTGCGGTGTTTGACATCAGAAAAAGGTTCAGGTTTTGATGTGTCAGTCCTCCAGAAGGAATGGGTCCATCCCAATACCCCAACTTCCAGTCTTTAGCACTTAAGTGCACCTTCACGTCTCGTGAGGTGGTAGGCAAGTGTGTCCCTCCTCTGAAAAATGACAACACGTAGTACACTTTACCCACACTGGACGGACACTGATTCAAACATATTCAGAGCCAAGTGTATCCTACAATTCTCCACAGTCGTAATGTGTCAAGGTTGTTTGCCCAGCAGTTATCAACAGACATGAAAAGGTTGAAGTTTATGACAGTTGTTTAACAGTTGTCAGTTTTAGAGACATAATCTGACTAATTTCCCACAAATTATTCTTTGCATCACTTCGGAACATTTAGTGAGAGAGGCTCAGGCTGAGACACACTTATTTATTGTATTTTTTTGCCACACAGGTGCTCACCACTTCTCAGAATAAAGACAACGGATGGAGGAAGGACCACTGTGACTCTTACGCTCAACACTCGGTGGCTCTGCGGCTCCGTCTGCCTTCAGGTGCTCCCAACGCGCTGCAGGTGGAGTCGGACCCCGAAGACACCCTGCACCCACCGCACGTCGACAGCTGTGCATCCACTCCCGACACCCTGGAGAGACGCTTCATCAAGAGAAAAGTCCTGAGGTCAGTTTAATAAGACTCGTGCTGAGGAGAAGCTGAGTTCTGAGGAGCGATCTGTGGATATTAAACGTTGAGGCTCATCAGTCGAATTCAGGAACTCAAAGTATTTTATAGAAAAGAGGAAAAAATATAGATATTTGAATCTTGACTTGCAGACTCACAGGAGCATCATGTTTATTATTTTCTAATTGTACACACACAAAAATGTGGGAATTTATTGTTTTTTCTTTGATATATTTGCTAATTGTTTAGTCTTTAAAATGTCAATAATTATGAAAAGTAAGCAGAACCCAAAGTGAGTCAGTCTGTGAAACAAAAAGTGTTCAATTTAGTCCAGTACTGTAACTAAGGTTCATTTTCATTATCAATTAATTAGCAATTATAGTTTAGTCTATAAATTGTCAAAAAATAGTGAAATATAAAGTCAGAATGTCTATGATCCTAAAGTGACATCTTCTTAATGTCTTATTTGTCCGTCCGACAGTCCAAAACCCAAAAATATTCACTTATAATGATCAAAACAGCAAATCTTCACATTGACAAGCTCAACGAATGATTATGACAATGGTTATGAAAAGGCTCAGTAGTAGTGAACAGAAACAGGAAATGTGTGAAATTGTCAGTATACACACAGAATCAGAGAAGAGTTCAAATAAAAATCTACCAATGACACACTGACAGCAGAAGAAGTGTACTCACCACATGATAATAACAACGACTGTCTTAATAAAACAGAATGAATTTTGTCGTCACTGGAACAGGTCGGAAGAAAAATATCCTAAATCCTCTGTTTAATGATTTAACTGGAGTTTTGTCTTCACACTGAGGTCTCCCTCTTTTTTCTTCCGCCTACAGGAAACATAAAGGACGGTCTCTAGTCTGCGATGAATCAGTGTACAGCGAAGACTCAGGTAACATAAACTTCTCTGTTTGTGGAAATTCTTTAAAGCTCTTCTTATCATCTGTTTTGAGTGTATTTGTACTATAATAATAATATCCTTTACTTATAAAGCACTTTTAACAACCCGAGTTATAAAGTACTTTACAGAAGGCAGAAAATTAACATCAACAAATTATTAAAAAATAAATATAAAATGTAATTAAATGGGGATTTTTTTTAGATAACAGAAGACTGGACCAGAATAAAATAGACAAAACCAAAACTGGGTAAAAATGTTTTGTCATGGTGGCAGATACAAGCTGCCGTAGTTCAGAGATTCATAACATGTAACTAGGGATGTGCTTGAATACAAATACGTTATTCGGCAAAGCACAAATAGTGGGGTTTTTTACGAATATTTGTTTCATACAAATATTTTAAAAATTATTTGTTTTGGGGAATTAAAAAAAAAACATATCAAATACCAGCACGCATGTCAGTTATAGTCGCTATCTCAGTGTCTCTCCTCTGCTCCGCTGTGACGTCTATCAGCAGGTCTCAATAAGGGGAATCACATCCACCTGCTACATGACGCACATTTCTTAATTTGGACATCACTTTATTACATCACTTTAAAATTATAAGCATAATAAAAACAAAAACAGGATTTTTAAGCCTCTTTCCACTTTTATTCGAATACAAATACAAATAATTTTGCTGCCTCAACAAATACAGATACAGATACAAATACAAATAGTGGACTCTCTGATTTCCTGTCACTCTACGCTGAAATAAAAACAAAAGGAAACCTGGAATGAGGTGAATGAATTAATACAGAATCAAATGACCGGAATAAACTCCAGGAAGCAGAGGTGTAATGTCTTCGGTCACCAGCAGTCGGAGCTGTTTCATCAGTGAGAGGAAGCTTCTGCATGTCAGCTAATCCTCTTAGCTCCTTCCTTAAGCCCTCCGCATCCACAGACCACACACCTCAGCAAGAGTGCAAGTCGCCACCATGTACAAAATGTACAACAGTCAATGGGACCAGGACAGCGACGACGACGACAAGAATTCCCTCAATTCTTCTTTTTGGTCTGATGGAGAGCGTCAGGAAGATGAGAAGGAGGAAGAGGAGGAGGAGGAAGTGGAGGTTGAGCGAGTGATTGATGAGGAAAACTCCAAACCTGCTGCCCAGGTAGAGGACTCTCTCCTGGAGGCTTCGGAAGAGGAAAAGCCTGAGCTGAACCACCAAGGCGACGACACCACTGAGAGTTCGGAAGACGGCGAAGAGGGTAGTGATGCTGATGAAGGCTGTAGCAGCAGTGGTGATAGTCCAGTGCCGAGTCTGATGACCTCTGGATATGGCACCTACAGACCAGAGGAGCAGGAGGGAGGCGACTACAGAGACGACCACACCATAACCGAGTTCGACCAAGACAGTCGGGGAGATCTCTCTGAGATGAGAGACGACGAAGAAGACGATCGGTCGCTCAGCAGCTTTGGTGGGTTTGACATCGAACCCACGCACGAACCAGACTACGGTGAGACTCGTCCATCGTCTGTGTTTGAAGACGGTGAAGCTAATGTGTTGTGTTGCGGAGATGACGGTCGACGTGAAGAGACAGACATCACACACATGAAATCAGAGGAAGTTGAAAGCCAGGAAGATGAGCTGAAATTTGAAAATGAGCTTCCTGATGATCTGGACGCAGAGTCTGAAAACGAAGATGTCACATGTGAAAGATCCGAGCGACAACAACATGGCGTTTCCGTGGCTGAGGACGAATTCTTCCAGGATGGGAAGAAAACGGAAGGTCTGACTGATCTTGAAGAGGGTGAAGAATACGAAAGGCTTGAAGCAGACGTGCAGGATCTTAACGTGGAGAGTAACGTAGAGCGAGACGTTGAGGACAAAGTGGAGTCTGAGGATCCAGACGAGTCTTCAAGCAACAAAGACATCAAGTTCATCGACTCCAAAGTGGATTCGAGCTGGAAGACGTACGTGGAGTGGGAAGGAAACCTCAGACACAAGAAGGGTGAATGTTGTTCTGTCTCTTGTAACTACTAGAAAGTCTCAGTTGTCAGGATATCAGACCTGAGATTGATCACTGTGAGGATTAAATCTTCATCCTTCATAGAGGAAGACACTACTAGTGGTATCTGTCCAGTATCAGCCTAAAACACAAGACAAACTGGAAAATCCCCAATCTTTAAAGCAGCTATGATCAATATTTTTTTTAACAATAATGTATGAAATGACAGTGTGTCATGTGTTCAACATATTAACTTAGCAACTGATGCCAGTGTTGCCTTCGCTACTTGTTTCTGCTGAAAACAAGTGGAGAGAAAATCTGTTCTGTAAATCTTCAGTGTATTTATCTCTTGAACCGTCTGTCTGGTTCAGCAACACTAATACTGCAGATATGTATTTTTTCAGTGAACAATTAAGCTTATCTCTGGTCATAATTAAACATAAAATTCCTTCGACTGAACACAGAACCAAAAGCTGTCTGAGCATCAGATGTCGGCTTGTGACTATTTGAGTGTCATTGATAAATGTTGTTTTGCAGACGCAGCGAGCTCTCTGGAGGAGCGGCTGGCCGAGCTTCAGTTATCGGCGCGACAAGACTCAGAGACGGAGAACCAAGACGTAACCGGACAGAGCGACACACGTGACTCTGAGAGCGAGGAAATCTCCATGAGTGCCTTTGAGTCCTACATCAGAGGAATGGTGGGTAAACTTTTTTTTTTTTTTTTAAAGGGACAGTTTGTATTTCACTGTTCTATCATTTACACATTTTGCGACATTCACAGATTTTTTTAGTTGTTAGTTTTTAGCCTGAATGTCATGATTTCTCATTGAAAATCACTATTGTTGTTTTATTTCGGACAGACTCAAACTCACAGTGACGGTGACCTCAGACCAAAACCCAAATCCTGTAAGTAACAAGTAACCTCATACTAGTGGTGGAAGAAATACTCACATCTTCAAGTAAAAGTAGAAATACAACAATGTACAATTACAAGTAAAAATCCTGAACTCAAAGTGTTACTTAAGTCCAGCAAAGTCTAAGTATTATCAGTTAAATGTACTTTAAAGATCAGAGTAAAAGAACTGGTGATATTTTATTATATATGACATTAGATTAATACTGAAGCATCAGTGTGTAAGCAGCATTTTAAAGTTGTAGCTGGTCACAGTGGAGCTAGTTTTAACTACTTTATAACTACTTTTGGCTAGTTTAAGCTGTAAAAGTGCATCATATGTTTAAATCAATAAGTTGAGCGCTTTATGTAAAATGTTAATATACAGTATAATCAGTAATTATAGCTATAGAGTAACAGAAAAAGTACAATTTTGAGGTATTTGAAGTACAGTAGTTACTTCCATCACTGCCTAATACAACAACTCATACTGTTTTTTCATAATGAAACTGACCAGCCTGTTTAAAATTGATCATATTTGTGTATGTTCCAGTCATCCGACCAGTGATGAACCAGCAAACCATAAAGAAGACGGATCCAGTGGCCAAGTAAGTTCAAAACCAGTTAAAATTACCCAGTTTTGGTACCAAAACTGAGACCTGGATATAATGTGGAGCAAGTTCTTGGTAAAATGACCTGATGCCAACAAACACTGACTGAATAAAGGTGGTTAAAGATAAAAAGAAAACTGTAACACAACCTATTAATTCACATTGGATTCATGTTGACTCATTTGGTCACATGGTGTCTCATCTCTGCAGGTATTTCCAATATAAGCAGCTCTGGGAGATGTTTAAACTTCCAGGAGAGAAGGACAGAAGAGCTCTCCGCTCGGAGATAAAGGTATGAAAAAATATCTTAAAGAGAAGAAAAAACTTTAAGTGTACAAATATTTACTTATAAGCTCCTCCCAGTGTCAGGTGCAATTGTTGCTTTAACGTTTTCTTGTTGTGTTTTGCTTTTGTTTTCAGGAACGACTCGCATACCAGCCTCCACCAGTAAGTATTCTGACACGTTTTATAAGCTCTGACAGATTTCAAGTTTGATCCACATGTCGGTGTTGAAGTATCTTAAGACTTGTTTCGTTGCGTGTTCCAGCCTAAACCTCGGAGAGTCTACGTGCGGAACACCTACACCGTGCCAACAGAGAAGAAGCGCTCGGCGCTGCGCTGGGAGATCAGGAACGATTTGGCCAACGGTCTCCTTCCGTACAAATATAGTTATCGATTTTAAGCCTTTGACGCTCTTCACATGCCTTTTAGACTTTTAAATGAGACGTTGCATTGGTTTTTATCATCAGCATTATTTATTAATGATTTTTTTTTTTTTGTTAAACATAATAAACACATAAAGAAAAACAAATGTCTTAACTGCAGTCAGTCAATATATTACATCTTATGGGAAGTCGGAGTACGGCAGTTTAAAGGGGTACAGAGGTGTGTAACGCTGGTCGTGCCAAAGCAGCTTTTCTTCCAAAAACTTGATAGTTTCCAGCGTGAGGATGACGGCTTCATGTTTCAGCATGCTGTGGACGTTCAGACCTGACAGAGAAAAGACAAAACAGATTCATCAGTGGAATCAGGCAGCTCTCCTTGTTTTGGAAGACAAGAGGTTTATTTTGTTACATATTTAAACAATATGGGTGCTGATTTTCTCTATTTTTCTTATTGTCAACAAATCTCATGTTTGGAGCCAAACCAACAATGAACTGATGTACTAACAAGTATTGTGTGTGCATCCAAAGCCTTATATATCCTATTCTTCTGTGCCGTAGACCTCCGTTGTTGTCCAAAAACTATTAAAAACACGTCAATGAGCCACACCGCTGCACTGGGTGACATGTTCCTTCATTATGAAGAGTTTGGTCATGTTAGTTTGTTTAGAAACGGCTCCAAAGACTAATAACAGCGATCAGGTTTTCAGTCTCCAGAAAGTAGTTCTGTGTACTATTCTGTCTACTACATTATAGATTTATCAAATAATTTCATTACAAAGTCAAGAGGTTATGATATGTAGCACAACAAGCTAGCGAAGCTGTAAACAGAACCGTGTTCCTGCACATGCTCAGTGCACAGAACTACTCTCCAGAGACTGAAAACGCAAACACTGATATTAGCCTTTGGGGACTCATAACAGCTTTATCCTTTAACACAACTGAAGTGACACATTAGAGGTAAATATTAAAATAATGATGTTAAAACAATTTATCAGGGTGATAGTTGTTGAGGATTGCTTTGTTGTTGCCATTAGCTTATTAGCTTAATTATCATTGTGATATAAATTATTACAGAATTCAACAGACCCACAGCCACAAAAAGTTACATGTATGTAAAGAAAAATGTTCAAAAGTTAATTTAAGAAATGCATCCCCTGTCTTCTTATCCATACAGGAATCAGTTGAGATACAAGGTCTTTCTTTTTCTGCTATCTATTGGTTGACATTTTAACACCTTAACTGTATTAATACAGCACTACTGTGAATTGCAACAGAGCTTTACTACTATAAACATTTTGCATTTTGTCTCACATACAGAAATGTTGAGCGATAACTCACCGATTGCTGGAATAACGTTCACCGACTTTAAATTAGCTGTGGCCTGCAGGATGTTTTCAGGAAACTCTTCACCTCTGAAAGCAACGAGAACAACGTCAGCACTGAGAGAACCACAGAGTTACACAGTTACACAACTCCGCTGATGATACTTACACATCAACTATTAAGACAGACGATCCCCAGTGTCTCTGTTTGATGAGGTCCAGCAGGTACTGAGGGTCTGGTGTAGGGATGTTCAGGGAGTCCACGATGTGAAGGTAGTCCTGGAAAAAGATGCAACATTCAGTTTATAATGGTGATAGAAAGTATAAAAATGTAAAAACAGCCTCAAGAAAACTGTAATAAAACAACAATATCATAATTGCAAGACAATTTCTGGAGTTTCTGACCTCTAGTAGAACTGTGGAGCAGTTTTTTTTTTTATGAGTGTGTCTTTTGTTTGTTGGTCTCACCCACATGGACACACACCAGATACAAACTCACACTACACCAGTGATCAACGTTGTCTGTTGGTTCATTTCCATCCACCTGTTTTTATCAGCAATTTTCAAATTTGTGCATAAAAAAAATATGAATGGAAACAGAAAATTTACATTGTTTTTCACCGTTTAAGTTTTGACTGAAGATCTTTTAATTCTCTTCTGTAATGGTTTAATGGTTCTGACTGGAAAATCAGCACCACCAGCTTTTCATCTCGACAACCCAACTTCAAATACTCACATAACAGCTGTGGGTGAAAACGTGTAATGCAAATTTTTATCAATTTAATGGAAATTCTTTTGAAATTTGCACTACATCTGGATGGAAACCCAGTCAAGTCAATGTTTTTAGCCCGACATCACGTCACAATCAGTACAGCATACCAGGGCTTATCGAGTAATTTTTGGATTGTTTTCTCAATTAATCACGAGTTGTTTGGTTTAACCAGACAATTTTTTTTCTAAAAAAAAAAAAGACTCCAAACGATTAATTGATTGTCAAGATAGTTTAATTTAACTGCTGGCAACTAATCAATCAATCATTGCAGCTCTACAGCTCGTCTATCCTTAGACCCTCCATTAGTTAAAGAAAAACTCCCCCAAATACAACACGAATGTTTCATGAGGGAGGAAATGTGTTCAATGATACACACAAAGTGTTTTGGTGACTAACGCTCAATGCAAACGTTACTTTTCTTTGTTTACAACAAAACTCCACAGGGCACCTTTAAGTGTCCTGAATGTGGATCAATCTGGTTCTTTGCATATTTACTTGTCTACAAACTGCTGCACATTAGAGTCATTTAATTATTTAGGGTTAGGGTTAGGGTTAGGGTTAGCCGTTCTGTTACATTCTGTCCACCAGAGAGCGCTGACAAGCTTATTTTGACACTGTAAAATGGTCATATGTCTTTAATAACCAACTTAAAGGCATCCTTATAAAAAATATTTATGTGTTTATGTTAAAAAAAAAAAACTCTCGAACACATCTGTATGTTTTCTGTTCTGCTCTCATCAGCAGGTGTCGGTTACCTGAGCCATCTTGGAGCTCAGCGCCACTTTGAGTCCTTGCACTCGAACTTTCATGGGCAGCATGTAGTAGTAACTGGTCGGGCCTCTGGGTCCATGAGACACCCCACCTGAGAGAAACATCACCTGTCAGACGTATTCTGATTTCCAGACTGTGAAGCGCTCGAGATCAAATGACGGAAGGATGAAAACACATTTATTTTTATCTCTAATGACGACACACTTTTAAAGGGAAAAACAAAGCAATTACACACAAATGAAGCCGTCACTGTTTCTAGGAGAGTGTTTCTCATTTTTGACCTTGTAAAAACAAATTAAATGAATCAAAGCTTTAAAGGAACATTTCACAACAAAACCAAAATCTGTCAGGTGACAAATCTTTCACCTCCTCTCCATATCGGTGATCGGATGCTTCCGTGGCGAGCTCTTCCACTTCCTTTCTGTCGCCATGGTTTCTTGCCTCCTCCTCTGACCTCCGACCTGATCTTTGTGTTGGCGTGGCTCTGAGGGAGGAAAAAGATGACACCTCAGCTGCTTGAGAGACAGATTTTCCTACTTTTTTCTCCCTGAACAAACTGGAAATGTAAAATTTATGTAGTTAATTTAATTTATCTACAGATTTTTTGTTAAGAACTGGATGGTTTTCATTCATAGTTTGAGCCTTTTCTCAAATTCAGCTGACAGTGTAGTTACATTAATCCAATGTGTTCATCTCTTAACAAAACACAGGTGACACTAGGAAGCAATCTGACAACAAACAGGACAAACATTTCAGAGAGAATCTGTACTTACAATCCTTTTATAAGCTCTCTGCCATGTTTCAACCGCGTGAAGAATATCGAGCCTGAGAGGAGAGAGAATGACGGTTTAATCCAGGATTCAGTTTGAAATGAATAGTTGATATAGAGCTTGTTTTTTTTTTTAGATTTGAGGAAATAACAGATGTTGAGGAACACTGGAGGTTGAGCTGACAGCAGCTCATGATGTTTGGGAAAGTAACTGAGGGCAGAATTAATGGGATTCCCCTGACGTAAGGTAAAAAGTTACATGTTGAAGCTTTAAAACTGTGAGCTCAGCTTTACCGGGGAGCCACAGCGAAGACGTCGGGATGGAGGTGAGCCACGCCCAGCGGCTCGCTGTCCTGCTTCTCCAGAGTCTCCACCCACGTGGGGACGGGGGTCAGGTGAGAAGGAACGACAGCATCACATGTCCTCAGAACAGGCAGGGAACAGTCTGGAGGAGGCGGCAGACGCTCTGCGGAGGAAAACACAAGATCAGTCAGTCAGTGTCGGACATCTGTAATGATGCAGTCAGTCAATATTGTTACAATTCTATGAGTTATCTGATCATTCTGGTGTGGTGCGTCTTGTCAGAGGAAAGTTTGCAGACAGAAACTCTGGGAGGAAAGACTTAAAAATAATCAACCAATTTAGCATTTCACTCCTATAAAACTGTCAGACTTATACTGGACAGTTTAAAAAAAAAATCATGGCAGCAGAACCAGAGATATTCTTGTTTTTATTCAACATATTCTTCTTCTTTGTCAAAACCTGGAGCCTACATTACCCACAATGCAACTCAGTTGTGTTATGATAGTAGCAGCTAATGTAGCCTGGAGCTGCTAGCCTCCAGCAGAGATGAGGAGCTCCAGAGGTCTGCTAACCTCACTTCTTTCTAACTCCACACCTCCAGATTTTTTTTATTTTCAAACTTCATCCTAAGCCCCAGCTGACACTGACTCAAGTGACATCACTTGAGGCAATTTATCAGATTTCAACACAGTTCCTTCTGGAGCCACAAAAGGCTTCATACTACTTTTTACACATACGCAGTAATACTCCCCAACACCTGGAAACACATGCTGATGGGGAAAACCGGTGAAGTTCCTCTCTAATATTTTATCTTTTGGGGATAAAATATAATATGTAAAGACTTTAAAATGTTTTATACTGAATTTCAAACACCGCATCAATGCAACTGGCAACTACATTCAGCTGAGAAGAAGTTTAGATTAATCTACAGACGTACTTGATCTGGAAGGATCCACGAGGTTTGTAGGCAGCAGTAAATTGGACGGCAGAGCGCTTTCACTGGAGAACGACGAGGCAAACTGAGGAGAAGAAGACTTTCAGTTAATGGAGCAGCTTGAGAAATGACAAAACACAACCAAATAACAGGCTGACATCTGTTACAATCAGCAGGTACTGCAAGACCTTCAAATGTTCAACCATTCAGCTCACTTGCTTGTACATTTTTACAGGCTAAAATATACAATCGCTTAGTCTGACAGCACTGTACTCTGAATGATTGTAACTCAGACCACTTTATTACAAGTAGAGCCACGAATAATGATTATTCACAGTTTTATTTCATCATTTAGTCACTGAAATGTTAAAAAATAGTGAAACCACAGAAAACAGTAAAAAAAAAAAAAAAAGGGAAGGATCCAAGCCTGTTCTGTGTTCATCACCCCATTTAGTGCCAGTTTTCATGGACATGTTTATTTGCTGTTTTAAGACAGACTAGAAAAACTGTCAATCTGTCCTTTCAAATATATATGTATGTATATATTCAGTTTGTTTTAAATAGACCTGCATCTTAGTTATCCAAACAATTACAACTACATTGACGAGTGTATCTCTTTCCAGATGCTTTAAGTTAGAATTATAACCAACAAAAACTACATAACGCAAAAACTGAGTGGATTTATCTCTAATTAAAGTCAATAACATGAAACTACGTGCAGCTGCTGTTCAGAACTGCAGGTTAAACGTTTCTCACCCTTCTGGTGGCTCCTCTGCCAAAAACTACCAGAGATAAACGAAGCATTTCGGTCCGGTTTTCTTCGACAGCCACATATAATTAATTCCCTCTAAAAATAAGTTGATACAAACATTATAAACTGAGTAAAATCCTGCTAGTGTCTCTCTGTTTGCCGCATGAAAGGTCGTGGTAGCTTTTCCGTGTCGTGTGTTGGCGCGTGTTGATGACGACAGAGCTGGTTCCCATGGGTCCCATCGTCTCCAGGAAACCAGATTATTATTGTAGTTTATAAAGTTTAAAATATAAATGATCCACAGTGCAAATAAAATGCTTCATAAGAAAAATTTTATGAATTGTTTTTGATATTTCTCAGGTCAATATAATATAATATATGCTGATATTAAATTCTCAAAAAAGAAAACCCATTAATAATTTATGTGAATCGCACATTTTTGCACACAGAATGAACCTGAATTGTTTGTCTTCATTTGCTTTATGAAGTGTGATGGTACCTTTTATTTTTATTTATTAATTTTCCATGCATTTGTTTATTTATTTATAAAAATTGATTAATAATTAGAATCAGAATAATTGATTGAATCTTTTATTTTGATAACTGACTACAAAAAGACAATGACAGGGCACATTATTTTACTTAAGAAACTGTGTAATAGGCTGAAATTAATATAAACTTAATGAAAATACACTCACCAAGCACTTTATTAGAAACGCCCGTGCACACTAATTCAATCCAATACAACAGCTCTGCCATAAATTCTATTTTTATGAGGCTTATGTATTTTCAGTTTTTGTTCACATTGTCAGAAAGGTGATAATTCTACTTTATATTTATTGTTGAGGTCGTAGCGGGTGGTGGTGGTATAGTGAATATTTTGTCCCCCTTGTGAATATTACACTTTTCAATATAATACTCCAGTATACCACAACCACCCACTACAACCTCAATAAATAGCATAAAGTATAAAATAACACCTTTCAGACAATGTCAACAAAAACTGAAAATGTATAAGCTTCATAAAAGTAGAAAACAAATCAATTGTTTTTGTTTTTTAATTTTTGGTAGAATATACAAACAATATATTATGCATCCATTTTAACCAGGTTCAAAGTTTCCATGGTCAGCTAGCTAGCTAGTTGATTGTTGATATTTAAGGTTTTATGCTTATCTTAACAATTTCATTATTATTTCATTATATGTTCAAAAATGTAGAAGGTAAAACTGTTAATATCGTTTTAATAGTGTCAACTATATACAGTACATCAGTGAATATCAAATATATTTTTTTAAAAGCATAGACATGTTACAAATGGTATTAAACTATGCATAACTGTACATATTTTAACATTCAGTTTTTAACATATAAGAACAACTTACATCATGTTATAGTACCCAGTAGCACCCTCAAATCCACAAATTTCCTCCTTGAGTTTTATAACATCAAAAGTGAACTGGGAAGAAAATTTGGGGACTTGAGTCTTTGGGTGCTACAACAATATCAGGAGGTTTAACTTTTAATGTAAATAGAAATAATACCTACTTGTCAAGCATGTATTGTATGGTATAAACACTCAGTATTACAAAATATGAAAAAGCTCAAATTTATATATAAAACAAGTGCAAGAATACTGCAGTACAATGAAGTTATGCATCATCACAAAGGTACATGTACAAAAAAATCACTCTAGAGACAGACAGTGACACGTTTCATTAATATACATAACATAAATCATACATACAACATAAAACAGCTTAAGTCACAATAAATAAACCTGATACAAAGGCTCACTCAAAGAAACATTTGGTACCTCTTACATCTGTTGTTTGAATCTTACATGAGGTTGGAGAAGAAGAATGTTGACCCTTTTAGGTAGTGTTCAGCTGGAACTTCAAGGTTCACATTTCCTGGATTAAAGTCAAGCCCCCCAAGTGTGTTGTATTTACGATTTGGCATTTTTTGATTTTGTGCTTGTGTGGGGAAAACAGTGACGTAATATCCGTCTGAACTGCCTGAAGGCACTTTTACTCTTGAGTCTTGAGAGAAATGTGGCAAACGTACGTCAGTTATAGGCTGCATTGCTCTCTGGTGCCTTGAATGCATATTAATGTCACCAGCTGGGACTCTTCTTCTAGCGTGTCTGGGGTCCCTCATATCAATCCCAACACCAGATCGGGAGCTCATCTGTCTATAGTTATGTGATGCTTGGAGGTCCAGTGTTGAACCTCTGGCCTTAGGCACATGATGCTTTCCTGTGAAATCATCAATGTTGAGATCTGAATGGTTGAAATCAATATGGTGGCCTAAATTAGCACCCATCACAGGGTAGCTGGACCTTGATTTGTTCCTGGGTGACTTCCCTTCAGTGTGACGACGTCTGATATCTGCATCTATGTCCAGGACAGGCATTCTCATATTTCCCCCTATATCTGATCTCCGATTCTTATATGAAGGCTTTCTGAGTGAAGGATCATTAATGTCAAGTTGTGGAGATTTGAGATGTAGCTGTGTATTCTGGATACCCGCTTCAGGCAAGCTGAGGTCAATGTTTGGAGCACTGACCTTTGGACCTGTGATACTCCCCTTCAACTCAGGTCGTTCTATGTTACCATTTATACCTAGATCAGGACGTTTTGCACTAAGATCTAGCTGATTGGTATTGAAGTCTGGCATATTTAAATTGGGCATTTTCAATTTTCCTTTTGGACCATCAATATCTACATTTGGGATATTTAGATCCCCATTTATGTCAACATTGGGGCCTTTTGGCATCTTCATTTTTGGCTTTTTGAACTTTGCATCAGGAGAACCAATGTTGATATCTGGAGTGTTCACATCTAACTTAGGAGTTTTAAGGTCCATGTTTGGTAAGCCTAGCTTTGGGGTATCAATTCCACCCTCTATCTTTGGAGCTCTGAGATTCAAATCTGGGGTTTTCAAGTCTGGATTTATGTTCAAATTTGGTTCTTTTGGTAATTTGGCATTAAAATCTGGCAAATTGAGGTCAAAGTTTGGGCCATCTATCTTTGGACCAGAAAACCCCACTTCAGGCATTTTCAAATGTGGCTTTTTAAATTTTCTGGATGGGCTGCCAAAATCAACATTTGGCATTTCAAAGCCACTTTTGGACACTTTGAGGTTGACATTGGGTGCATTGATGTCGATATCTGAGCCATTTAAATTGCCATCAATCTCAGGTCCTTTAAAGCTTGGTAGATAAACTTTAGGCATTTTTAATTTTGGCATTTTCAGCTTTGCTTTGGGTGAACCAGTGTTGAAATCTGGAGTGTTCATATCTAACTTGGGAGCTTTAAGGTCCATGTTTGGTAAGTCCAAGTCAGGGGTATCAATTCCACCATTTATCTTTGGAGCTTCCAGACTTAAATCTGGTGACTTCAGATTGGTGTTTATGTCCATATGTGGTCCTTTTGGCAATGTACCTGAAATATTAAATTTAGGCATTTTCAATTTGCCTGAGGGAGCATTAACATCCCAATCTGGAGCATGAAGCTCTGGCATTTTCAGTTTACTTGATGGCATGTCTAAATTGACATTTGGGGTATTTAGGTCCAGTTTGGGGCTTTTGAGGTCAACTTTGGGCATTTTCAGTTGTGTTGCATTTATTCCACCACTGAGGTCAGGACCAGAGATACCCAAGTCAGGTGATTTGAGGTCCAAGTTAGGGGCATCAAATTTTGGACTAGAAAGCCCCAAATCAGGCAGGTTCAAGTTTGGCTTTTTGAATTTTCCAGACGGACCAGCAATATCAACATCTGGCATTCCCAGGTCTGCTTTAGGACCTTTGAGATTGATGTTTGGTACATTTATATCAACATCTGGACAATCCAAGTTTCCATCAATTTCAGGTCCTTTTCGGCTTGGAAGGCTAAATTTAGGCATCTTTAGTTTGGGCATTTTAAATTTTGCTTTGGGTGAACCAATGTTGACATCTGGAGTGTCCATATCTAATTTGGGAGCTTTAAGGTCCATGTTTGGTAAGTCCACATCAGGAGTATCAATCCCACCCTTTAGCTTTGGAGCTTTTAGACTTAAATCTGGTGACTTCAGATCACTGTTAAAGTCCATATGTGGTCCTTTTGGTAATGTACCTGACAGATTAAATTTAGGCATTTTCAATTTGCCTGAGGGAGCATTAACATCCCAGTCTGGAGCATGAATCTCTGGCATTTTCATTTTAGCTGATGGCATGTCTAAGTTGACATTTGGGGTATTTAGGTCCAGTTTGGGGGTTTTGAGACCAACCGTGGGCATGTTCAGATCTGGTGCATTTATTCCACCACTGAGATTAGGACCAGAGAAATCTAGATCAGGAGATTTGAGGTCCATGTTAGGGCCATCCAACTTTGGACCAGAAAGCCTTAAATCAGGCAGGTTCAAGTTTGGCTTTTTGAATTTTCCAGATGGACCAGCGATATCAACATCTGGCATTCCTAAATCTGCTTTAGGACCTTTGAGATTGACGTTGGGTACATTTATATCAACATCTGGACAATCAAAGTTTCCATCAATTTCAGGTCCTTTTAGGCTTGGAAGGCTAAATTTAGGCATCTTTAGTTTGGGCATTTTAAATTTTGCTTTTGGTGAACCAATGTTGACATCTGGAGTGTTCATATCTAACTTGGGAGTTTTAAGGTCCATGTTTGGTAAGTCCACGTCGGGAGTATCAATTCCACCATTTATCTTTGGAGCTTTCAGACTTAAATCTGGCGACTTCAGATCAGTGTTAATGTCTATCTTTGGTCCTTTTGGCAATGTACCTGAAAGATTAAATTTAGGCATTTTCAATTTGCCTGAGGGAGCATTAACATCCCAATCTGGAGCATGAAGCTCTGGCATTTTCAGTTTGCCTGATGGCATGTCCAAATTGACATTTGGGGTATTTAGGTCCAGTTTGGGGTTTTTGAGGCCAACCGTGGGCATGTTCAGATCTGGTGCATTTATTCCACCACTGAGGTTAGGACCAGAGAAATCTAGATCAGGAGATTTGAGGTCCAAGTTAGGGCCATCTAACTTTGGACCAGAAAGCCTTAAATCAGGCAGGTTCAAGTTTGGCTTTTTGAATTTTCCAGATGGACCAGCGATATCAACATCTGGCACTCCTAAGTCTGCTTTGGGACCTTTGAGATTGATGTTGGGTACATTCATATCAACATCTGGACAATCCAAGTTTCCATCAATTTCAGGTCCTTTTAGGCTTGGAAGGCTAAATTTAGGCATCTTTAGTTTGGGCATTTTAAATTTTGCTTTGGGTGAACCAATGTTGACATCTGGAGTGTCCATATCTAACTTGGGAGCTTTAAGGTCCATGTTTGGTAAGTCCACATCAGGAGTATCAATCCCACCCTTTAGCTTTGGAGCTTCCAGACTTAAATCTGGTGACTTCAGATCACTGTTTATGTCCATATGTGGTCCTTTTGGCAATGTACCTGAAAGATTAAATTTAGGCATTTTCAATTTGCCTGAGGGAGCATTAACATCCCAGTCTGGAGCATGAATCTCTGGCATTTTCATTTTAGCTGATGGCATATCTAAGTTGACATTTGGGGCATTGAAGTCCAGTTTTGGGCTTTTGAGGCCAACCTTGGGCATGTTCAGATCTGGTACATTTATTCCACCACTGAGGTTAGGACCAGAGAAATCTAGGTCAGGAGATTTGAGGTCCAAGTAATGCCCATCTAACTTTGGACCAGAAAGCCCCAAATCAGGCAGGTTCAAGTTTGGCTTTTTGAATTTTCCAGACGGACCAGCAATATCAACATCTGGCATTCCTAGGTCTGCTTTAGGACCTTTGAGATTGATGTTGGGTACATTTACATCAACATCTGGACCATCTAAGTTTCCATCCATTTCAGGTCCTTTTAGGCTTGGAAGGCTAAATTTAGGCATCTTTAGTTTGGGCATTTTAAATTTTGTTTTGGGTGAACCAATGTTGACATCTGGAGTGTTCATATCTAACTTGGGAGCTTTAAGGTCCATGTTTGGTAAGTCCAAATCAGGGGTGTCAATTCCACCGTTTATCTTTGGAGCTTCCACACTAAAATCTGGTGACTTCAGATCTGTGTTAATGGCCATATTCGGTCCTTTTGGCAGTGTACCTGAAAGATCTAATTTAGGCATTCGAAATTTGCCAGTGGGGGCATCAATATGCATGTCAGGAACATTCAAGTCAATATTTGGCTCCTTCATTGCTGGTACTTTGAATTGACCTGAGGGCATATCTAAGTTGACATCTGGCCCAGTAAGGTCTAGTTTGGGTTGGTCCATCTCGGGCAAATTCAAACTTGGAGAACCAATAGCCCCTTTAAATTTGGGGGCTGAAAGATCAAAGTCTGGAGTACCTAGTTTACCATTAAGCCCTCTCAGATTTGGTCCTGAGAGTCCAAAATCTGGCATTTCAAAATTTGGCATCTTAATTTTTCCTGACGGCCTTCCAATGTTGGCATCAGGGATTTTCAGCTCTGAATTTGGACCTTTGAAATCAAGTGAAGGTGCATCAAAGTCAAACTGTGGCTTTGACAAATTCATATCAAGACCACCTGATGGCAGGTCTGGTCTGTTTAGAGATCCATCTACATCAATATTTGGTCTTTTTGGGCCTGATAGATTAAACTGATTTTTTTTCAGCTTTGGCAAGGTGAATTTTCCTTTGGGTGAATCAATGTTTACTTCTGGAGAGTGGAGGTCTAAATTTGGAACTTTGAAATCCATTTTTGGTACACTCAAGTCAGGAGAATCCATGCCCTTCATTTTTGGGGATTTCAAAGTTAGTTCAGGTGTTTTCAACCCTGCATTGATATCCACATCTTTTTTCTTTGGTAATGTGCCAAAGAGCTTAAACTTTGGCAATTTAAACTTGCCAGAGGGAGCATCAGTGTCTAATTTACCAGAGGGAATATTAATATCCACATCTGGGTTATTAAGGCCTACTTTTGGGTCTTTGAGATCAATACCAGGCAAATGCATACCCTCTTTAAACTTGGGAGCAGATAGATCCAAGTCTGGAGTCTTTATGTGATAGTCAGGGCCTTTAACTTTAGGCCCAGAAAGTCCAAAGCCTGGCATTTTGAGTTTTCCAGATGGGCTTGAAATATCCAGGTCGGTTGAGGGTACATTTAAGTCAAAATTTGGGTCTGCAATTCCAGGTTTCAGCTCTGGTGCTGCCAACTGCACATCTTGTCCCTCGAGATCTCCATTAAAACCTGGAATTTCAATGTTTGGTAAATCGAATCGGGGCATTGTGAATTTAGGGGCCTTGTATTTCCCAGATGGGTCAGCTTTGGCTGGATTGATATCAGGTGCCTTAATCTCACCTTTTATCTTTGGCATTTTGAGACTTAGGTCAGGGGTTTTAACATCAGCGTCACTTTTGCCTGAGAGCCCAAATTTGGACATACTAAATTTACCAGATGGGGCATCCACATCTAAATATGGAGCTTTAAGATCAATTTTGGGTTTCTTAAGCAGCCCTTTGACTTCACTTGAAGGAAAGTCATTGGCTGGCCCATTTAGATCAGGTTGTGACACATTCATACCTGGTGTTTCCAGGCCAAAGTCAGGGGATTTCCCAGACAGACTTAGCTTGGGTGATTGTACATAACCGGAAGGATTGTCAACATTTAGATCGGGGTATTTCAGTCTCTTGGAATACTTGTGACGAATTTTACCTGTGGGAACATCTGGGGCTTCAATGTCTGGTGTCCCAACCTCACATTCTGGCCCACCTAAAGCGGGTTCAGTGAGGCCCAGGTCTGGCAGTTTGAATTTTGGCATTTTCAATCTTTTGTTTGTTCCTTCAATGCCCACTTTGGGAACACCAGTGATATTTCCCCCATTAAGATTTATACCTGTGTCAGGGTTGCTAACATCTAAACCTTTTAAGTCTATACCTATTTGTGGAGCTGTGAAACTTCCATTGTTTTTCAGTCCAATTTGAGGTCTTTCATGGTTTGGCATTGTCAAGTCAACAGATGGACTATCAGTGTTTGGCAGTTGTATACCAGTTGTGGTGTTGACATCTGGACTCTCTGGTAATGTGCCGGACAGATGGAATTCAGGACCGTTAAGCTGTGAACTTCTGGCATTGACATTTAGTGTTGGTACCTGAACTCTACTGCCCACTTTCACCTGACCTCCACGTAAAACCGGATCATTCGAGCCAAGACCCAGTGGTGGAAGGTTCAGATTGTTCCCATCTGTTAATTCTCCAGCTGTGTCAGCAGAGAATGTGGCGTCACCAGATTGTGAATCAGCATCAAAGTCTGTGTTTGGTGTCTTTGTTTTCAGATGTCCAAAGTCTACTCCGAGGCGAGGCAATTCCATGTCATGTTTTACAGTTGGCTTGGCAGTTACCTCCTCATTCTCGGCATAAGGCAAGTCATCCTTCATGAACTTCTTGATTTTGGCATTGTAGAGTTTGCTGTAGGAATCCTTCAGCATCTAAAAATATAAGCCAAAACACGGTGATTTGAATGTAACTATAATGTCAATAATTCCTGTAACTGTTCTCTAGAACGTGGGGTTGCAACACAAAAACTTGAATATTATAAAACTTTGCAGGACATATCAACAAATTTGGATTGTGCTGTGGACCACTACTACACAAATGTATCAGACAATTATTTATGTTTGATTTGATATGATCTGTAGTCCACCCACCGTTTCAGGACTCCTGGAAGATTCGTCCAGATTTCCGAGGCTCTTGCTCAAGTTATTCTTTGTGAGCACTCGGACCTTGTCATCAAACGGCTTCATCAGCTTCAGTACTTCTAACACCTCCTGTTTTGACAGTTGATCAAAATCGATTGTTGCCCCCACGATTTCATCCCCTGAAAAATAAAAATTAAACATATAACAAAAGCTTGTTTCAGAATATTCTTAAATATATTTGGAAAATTCATACTGTATTTTTTGAATGGACTCAAACCCCTCACCCTAGCATTGTCAGTGCCAAGTTTGGCCCATTGGGTAAAATAATAATTATTATTAAAACATTATGTTTTTAACTTTTGAATGTTCTCAGAGGTTCTTTTAAAAAAGAACTATTATGTTGTATGTTGACTACAATCTGTAGTACTGAGTGACCAGAAAAACTGAAACCTCTGTCCATTGTTATATGATGTATTACAACAGTACTGTATTAAATAGTACCTTGATGAACCATATAATTACAGTTGTGTTGACACTGCTGTTGATTTGTGGTGGTTATATATTGGAATACTGAAAGGTGTCTCAAGAAATCTGAACAAATCATTTACATATAGAGTATCAGTCAAAAGTTTGGACACACCTAGCCATTCACTTGAATGAGAAAGCAAGTCCAAACTGTTGACTGGTATTGTATGTGGGAGCAAAAATATTACAGACAACTGATCGTTTAACGCAGTCCAATACTGCCGATCTAAAAACACAAATTATAGCCTAAAAATTACCATAAAATTCAACACAAAAACAACTTTTTGTGGATTTGTCAATTACAAACAGGTTGAGAACTCAACACCAACCGCACATTTTAAATAAGGCGGTGTCTATTGCAGGACTATTGCATCACAAGGACTCTATATGTCTGGACACTCTGTGTATAGTCTTCATCAAGCTCTGCAGAAGCCTGACAATGACCCATTCATTTGAATCAGGTGTATTGGAGCAGGGAAACATCTAAAACATGCAGGGCAGGTGTGTCCTAGGACCAGGATTGAAAAACACTGGTCTAAAACATAAAAATAGATTTCCTTGCATTTGCAAGTCATGTTCTTGTGTGAAACAACTATTCAAACTTTTTCAAGCTCAGACACTTATGTGTCACTTTCAAAACAGTTAAAAGCAACAAAGATGAAAGGTGCGATAAAAGGTCAAGGGTCATACCTTCCCTTAGTCCCTGACCGGCTGAGGCACTGTTGTTGATACTGGAAATAACCAGCCCCCCCTCGTCTGATTGCTCCAGGGTCAGCGCGTCAGAGAGGCTCCTCCCTCTGCGGTGTGCCGGCTGCAAACAGAAAAATTTCATAAAATGTTAAAAACCGAAGCACTTAGTAACAGAACAAGCTTTAAAAAGCAATATGCAACCAAAATTTAACCATCATAGAACTAAGATGATGTATTGATGTTTTGTACCATGATCGTTGTGTTTCTGTCACCGTGGCATTTGAAAAAAACACCTTGGATTAAACCTGCAGGAGAAAATGAAATGCTTAGAAAACACATTCGGCTGTTATGGGAAAATGATATACAGCAATTGCAGCTTATAGCATATTGCATGTTTGTTTCATGTTAAAGCCTATAAAACAAAACAGCAGAACATTAGCAGGCCTTCTATGAAACAGATGAAACAGGTGGATACAGGTACCAGTTCAGACCACACACTGTACACAAGATGGTGCAATCATGTAGTGATAGCAGAAACAGAAAAGAAAATATGGCGGGAAAAAATACATTGTTTCAAAGACATTCACATTTTCTCACGTCTTTCATTAAAATGTGTTTTAAAAAGCAAAAAGATCTTTTTTAATTATAAAAGTATGTTTCAAGACTGTTTCTGTTTCTGTTCTGTGATTTTATCTCCATATTTCCAGTGCTGATAACAGGAGTTTTACTGGAGTTGCAAAAAATACTCAACACAAAATACAAAGAATGTAAGGGTGTATATGGTGTAATTTTTTACTTTATGCAGTTAGTTCAGACACCCAGGTGACTCAGGAGGTGCATCTTTCAGGCATTCGAGTTATGGCCTTGAGGCTCTCGCACTATACTTGATGAAAACCAGGAACAGGTTTATCAAGAGTGATGCAAACAAGTGTTCTACTGTTGGGTGTTTCCTTTTTTGTAAACACACAGAGTCAGAGTAACTACACCCATTTCTCTCTAGTACAGAAATCCTGGCTGAGCACTGGTAACTGGTAGACTTCCAGTGAATCCAAACACACCATGCTCGCTGCTCATGTAAACTCATGTGATACGATGTGTAAAGATGTGCTGGATGAATGAAAATGAATTTCAGTCTACATCACCACCTAGCTGCAGTTTACACACATCTCCATACGTCCACATATATCAAAACAAGAATGAAAGTCTTTTCATGACATTACGGTTTAGATTTAACTCATTCACATTAAAAAGCAGAAAAATACAGAATTTCTCTACCATTCATACAGCACCACTGTGCCTTTAAAGCAGAAGATATACAGTGTGATCAACAACAAAATATCGAAAAAAATATGAATGTTAAAATCGTGTTCATTGTTATGTAAATCAAAGAGCAAATTACTATAAATTTCAAAAATATATGTTGTCAGGTATTTAAAATGTCCAGCTGGGACAGATTTGGGTCAAATTTAACTCATCTTTCATTTAGACATGACAATTGTGAACCACCAAATCTCCACAAGACTTTACAATTATATGGGAAGACGGAACAATGATAATAATAATAATTCCTAATTAATTTAAACCCTAAATGTAGAAAAATGTTCCTCAATCCTGAATGTTTAGAAATGATTTTGTCAGTTGGTGGTTTTGCACTATGAGTGACCTCTGCATTCTTTGCATAAAACCAAAAACAAACAATACTCTGATTTGTGGCATTTAATTGATATTATGCAGAGCTCCCAGTGACATTTGAGAAAAAGGAAGCAGCTAATTACTACCATAAAAAGTTACACATTAAACATTTTACAGCTCAGACAAAGTGCAGATGCCTATCAGTCAAACAAAGTGAAAATGTTCGATCACCAAGAGCTGGATGTCAAGTGCACGATCAAAAACGTTCCTCAGCTTTCTTTTCTCATTGGAAACAAAATTTGGAGCCGTCAGCTCATTTATAACATGACAGGAGCACTGTTTTTAGTTTCTAAATCATAAGAAGGCAAAGTGCAGAGCGGTTTCAATATGAGCAATGTAATCCAAAATTAGCCAAGAAAAATGCTGCACTAATTATTATTAATCTTCTTTAAAATAAGATTGATATGTTACTTTTTTTTCAGGAATATCAGATTATGAGATTTTTAGAATAAACAGCAGCTGGATGAACAGAAAGTTGAAACCAGACTGTATGTCAAGAGGAAAATTTACTATACCCTACCAATAAACCAAATGTTTCTATACATACATGGTTGAACATGATGAGTTAAGGGCAGATTGAAAACAACTGTACCATAAAAGTGTACAACAATTTCTCAAAGAAGCAAAGACAAGCAGTACAGATGCTCAACAGAAACTACCTGGATGACGGTACCAGAAACTCAGCACACTGCACCTTAAAGATGAGGCACCACCCAGGATGAACCCACAGCTGAAAAGAGAACTTACAATGACACCTTAAATTAAACTGACCTTAGTGAGCATCAGGCAGGTGTTTTGGTGGCTTCTGTGTTGTTGCAGTTGAGTTTCAGCACAGTTATCAGTCCATGCTGTTTGCTTTGCAGGTTGTGACTGCGGAGAGGAGCGCCAGTCAGGGGCACGACTGCTGAAGCAGACAAACGGGTTCCACCTTAGACGTCCCGCCCTCATGAACTGTCAAACGCACACATACACACACACACACACATTCACGTCACACGCCCTCATGCAAACACACCTTGACTACCAGTACCTGCAGCTCACATGCATACAAACACAAACACAAACACACAACTCTGACTCACTTTTCCCCATATGTCTGTTCCCACAAGCACTTATGAATGTAAATACACACACACACACACACAAGTTCTCAAGTCTGTCTCACAATAATAGTCAGGTGCCTAAATGAACATTTAATCTTATCATTCCTCCTGCTCACACTGGCCATTCAGAGATCCCTTCCTAATGTTTGTCCATACTGTATCACTGTGATTTTGCTTTGTTGGTCACATCTATTGGATGTCTGTCCCGTACTCCTCCGCTCTTCCGGTGGTTTTTCCATTTTGTCCCTGTTAAAGTTTTGTTTAGTGAGTTTTTCCTTATTTGAATCAAGAGTCTAAGGAGAGAGGATGTTGTATTGCTGCTGTGATTTGTGATTATTGGGCTATATAAAACAGAACTGACTTGACTTCATGTGCTGTCAATATAAGTGATGGATCCACAGTCCTCAGTCTGTGCAAAAATACATTCTGTACATTCCAAAGTTCACGTGAAGCTTATATGAGGCTTCAGCAGCTTGTCTGAGTTAGACAAATCAAGTGAATATCTTCCAGAGTTAAAGCCTTTTTAGTACAAAACTCCTTCTTTGTGTTTCCCTGGACAGTGCTTCCATGCTGAGCTGCAGTGAACCACCAAACATCAAACATACTGTAAAAGTGAAAAGATTAGACTTTGGAACAGACTTGTAATTACGCCTGAACAGTAGCTCACTAGAAAGATCATAAACTTGAACATTTTGCATGGATACGCCTGGATTAGTGAGGTGAAATCCTTATTTTGTATTTTATTTTCCAAAACAGAGTACAGTGTAATATTCATGACACCCAGCGCAAACAGTTCCTGATGTACAAAGAAAGCTGGTCTGTTGATGTTTGGTACAACAAATGTTGTTTGCTGTGTGATTTAGGTGAGACTGAAGACAAAGTCCTTTAAAAGATAGTTTCACAATTTTTCAAGCCTGTCTTAAACCAGCAGTCAGGTGTCCATGTGAACAGTGAAAGAGGTTTTCCTCGCTGTAATCATTCCTCCTGTTCATACTGGATATTAAAAGATCCTTCAAATGTGCTTTCAATGTAAGTGATGGAGGCCAAAATCCACAGTGTGTCCACACAGTCATTTTAAAGTTGATGTGAAGCTTCTATGAGGCTTCATCAGTCTGAGTTAGTCATATCAAGTGGATATCTGACACATTTACAGTCTTTGTAGCAACAAATTCCCTCTTTGTGTTTCCTCGGACAGTGTTTCACTGTTGAGCTGCAGGTGGAAGTATAGTAACAAAAAGAGGGACTTTGGCACTAAAAAGACTGTAACGTTGAAAGATATCTACTTGATTTGACTCATTTGGACGCTGAAGCTTCATATTAGCTTCAGATAAACTTTTAAATACATTTTTGCACAGGAGGAGGACTGTGGATTTTGTCCTCCATCACTTACACCGAAAGTGCTTTGGGAATGTATCTTTTAACGATCAGTATGAGCAGGAAGAATGATTACAGTGAGCAAAACCTGTTTCAATGCACATATGGGCACCTGACTATGGTTTAAGATAGACCTCAAAAATTGTGAACGCTTCCTTTAAAGTTACAGTTGAAACCTCGACTTTCAGGAACCAAGACTGATCAAAAACATGAATCAATCACTCCCAGTAAAACATGACAAGTATGCTAACGTGCCAAGGGAGTGGCAGGCGTTCACTGTGTGAGTCACCCTGATTACAGTCACAATGACTGCAGTCTGTGTGAATTTCTAAATAAAAAGAGTTCAGTTGCATTCACATTGTCATTATATAATCCTACCTGGAAAGGTACAGCTGCTGTTGCAGATGGGCGTGAACAATAGTTATATAATGAAAACACTGTTCTCAGGCAAACCTGGTGGAAACAAAACTGGTACAACAATAATATTTAGAACAAATGAAACAGTTTTTATAATCAATTATTGTTTAATTATTATTATAAAGTACAAAAAATACTTCCAAAATGAATATCTTGAATATATAATATATTATAACATTACATATTAGAGCTGCAAGAAAAAATGTTTAATATTCTCTGGTTCCAGCAAGTCAGTTGTCAAAATGTTTTAGACTGTTGGTCAAACAAATCAAGAAGGCGTCGCTGTTGGCTCCAAGCAATGACATTTTTTATGGCAATCATATACCAACCGATTAATCGAGAAAATAATCGGCAGATTAATCAGTAATGATTACAGATTGCAGATAGTAGTTCTAGTGTATTGAATGGCTCTGAGTTGTTCAATATGACAACAACGTATGTACCAACAATAGTGGTACATTAAAAAGTTATAGTTTGTCTTTTCTACAAATACTTGAATTAAAATATTCTTTAAAGTCCCCAAACATCCCTGAAACATATCATTCATTCATTGTTTATATCCGTGTTTACTAGCTTACAGTCTTCTTCTTCACTGCCTTTGCTGCGTTTCTTGGCACATTACAGCCACTTGTAGATCATTGGAGAAGTGGCAGAACTGCATGTGCATCCTTGTATGTGTGCATGAGACGAACGAAACAAGAGGTCAGGAACTCCACTCGGTACCTCTAACTGTACTCAGACTTCTTGTATGCATAAATGCACAGTTCAAGAGCTGTTATTTTATTCAACAGGAGCTGAGGGTCAACATGTCAATTAAAACATATCTCCACAGAGAGGAATTCAGTGTTCCACGAGAGCATGAATCTTTACAGTTCATCCTCTTCACATTTTAATGTATTTCTAATTTATTCAGACATGAGTGCAACTACTGTCCCCTGTTAGCCACCATATACAAGGCTATAATTGGGTGATTTTTCCGAGTGCGTTCTGTCTGAAGAAAATATAATAAAAATGTAATTCTGAAACAGTAGGAAGTACTGCTTGTACACAAACTACTGTGATAACAATCAATCAGATCAAAAGTTTGGATGATGATGGACTGGTTGAGTATAGAGAGGTGTGTGTAAGGCCTGCTGCCAGTTACAAGCTTGAAGTAATAAAGTAAAACTAATTGTAGCAGGATAAACTGTTAAATTACCAATATGCAGTGCAAATCTATTGCTTAAAAAATTGTCCTCAAAATAAGAAGCAACACAAACAGACAGAAAAAGTCATCTAAGGAAAGTTTTTTACTTTATAAAGAACAAAATTTAGACAACAGTCAGTCTTTCATCAGCATTAAAATAATTAATTAAAAGAAACTAAATGTCAGCACAAAATAACAAAATGTCATCAAACTCCACATCATCATTTCACCGCTTCTTTGCTCCAATAGAAGAAGAATTTTTTGAAGCACGGTCTAAGTTCGTGATGTAAAATTTGACAGTGTGTGTAAAACAGGACGGTGCTGAAAAAGGCTTCGAGTTCCCAGCAAAACTTTCCAGGATAAAGTAGAAAAATATATCTTCAGATTTTAGTGTTTTTTATGTTTTGTCATGTCAGTGTCCTCCTCTCCCGCCAACCAGCCTGTGGAAGATGGAGTGGTCGGTTTGGCAGAGAGCAGCCGGGGTGTCGAACTCCATCACCTTCCCAGCCTGCATCACCAGCACCCGGTCACAGTCCATGATGGTGTTGATTCTGGTGAAACAAAGACAAAAAAAAGGATTAATCTTCTTCCAAATTTCCATGTTAATACGAAGAATAAGCAAAGAGTTTAAATTACAGATTTCTAGATATATTTCGAAATTAAATAATAAAAAATAGACACCCTCTAACAAAAAGATTCTTTGTTATATAAAATATAATAATAGGACTGGAAACTGACTCTTCAAAAAAAACACTTCAATCATCAGCAAATATTTGTTACCTGTGGGCGATAGTGAGGACGGTTTTGTCCTGAAACTTCGCTCTGATGGTCTGTTGCAGCAGTTTGTCCGTCTTCTGATCCACGCTGGCTGTGGCTTCATCAATACACAGAACCTGCATGATGGGAAAACAGCATCTTATGTTCCCAAGTTACAATGTAGAGCTCTGTGTATTCATTAGAAACAGAGGCTGCGGCAGTGTAGGGATTACTGAGTGAGATGATGAGGGATGAAGAGGAAAGAAAACACTGTCAGTGTCCTGATGTGTAATAATAATAATAGTATTGGCCTCAGATTACAAGGAAATGGTGGGGCAGCACATGAACTATTAAAAAATATTAAAAGAAACATCACATGTCAAAAAAAATCTAGAAAAATAGGAATAAATACTAATAATGATAAAAACAGTAAACAATTCCTAGAGTATCTGTTGTTATATGAGTGGTGGACTGGTCAGCTGCACCCAGAAAGACACAATGTAAGCAGCTTTACTGTGAAGTAATTGTGAGGATTTTGGTCAGACACGATCTCGTGTTGGAGTTACAGTATAATGATAATAATACAGGTGAGGTCTCACCTTGGCCTGAGTCAGCAGAGCTCTGGCCAGACACAGCAGCTGTCTCTGTCCCAAAGAGAAGGATTTTCCTTTCTCTCCCACCTCAGCATCCAAACCACCTGTTACAAACACACAAGATTAACATAAAATATGAATATACTACATGCTTCACAGGTGCAATATTATATGATATACCTCACTTTGCAGCCCTGTGGGGCCCAGTGCTACATCATTTACTGGTGAAAACTGTCTCATGTGACTAAATATCAGGCTGAAAATCAGTGTTTCACAATTCTTTCTAGTTGAAAGTTTCAAGCCTGTCTCACCTCTGACCAGCACCACTAATAGGTGTGATTGGGTGTGCTCTGAGGTGCATTTTGAAGTACATTTCCACACCCAACGGTGATGTCATGTTTTTACAACTCTGAAGTCCCTGCAGGAGCATTAAATATCAATGCATCTTTGTACATTGGTGGAACTCTCCAAGACTGCTTCCTTTCTCTCAACCACAACTGTGGAGTTCAGCGAGACTCCATCTACACCTTCGTCTCCAACAAACTGATGTCCTCAAAAAAGGAAACTGGAGAATTGTGAGGAGAAGCTGCCATTGGGCTTTTCCTCAGATGACCCTAGGTCTGCTTGGGGTGGAATTTTGGGGTACCAGCACAGGGGTACAGGGGCACATCCAGTAGCCCCACATCCTTCCCACATGGTTTTGGGGTGCCTTTGAGGTAGAGCCAAAGTGACCCCAGGTCTCCTTGGGGTAGAACTTTTAGAACTTTGGGGTATCTTTACCCCTCTGGATACCACCACCACTTTGGATTTCACTTTGGGGTACCATTGGGGTTCCCCTCAGATGACACAAGTATCCTTGGGGCATGACTCACTCACTTGACCCCTTGGTGTCATCCAAAGTGCCCATGGAGGTCAATGTGCCCCTAGGGGTCAGTTAGGTAAATTTACAGGGAACGTTTTCAGATTGTTTCACTGTCTTGAAGAATAGAGGGAGGCTTCCATTAAAACAGGAACATACTGTAACCTTCATGGAGACAGTTACATGAGCAGACAGGAATGCTTAAGGGTGGAGTGAACTTTGTGAAATGAAAGGACTCTGAGTGAGGAGGCTTCATTCACAACTGACACACCTTAAAAAGCACTGCCCTGCCTATCTGCTCATGCTTAATTAGTTGTGTCGCTCAATCTCAACAGCTCATTTGTTTAAAAACTCCCTCAGTACACCTTTAAATCCCTTCTGTCCCAATTTATCTCACCCATCCTATTGACCACAGAGCTGAGATGGCACTGGTCCAGGACGTCCAGCAGCTGCTGGTCCAGGTGTCGCCCACAGGGGTCCAGATTCTCCCTGATGGTCCCGCTGAAGAGAAAGGGGTCCTGAGGAATAATGGCCAACCTGGACCTGCAGAGGGAGCCACCAGCACACACACAAAAGTGTCAACTTTGACTTGTTACTGACTGCATTTATTATACTGTACAGGATAAGTATACAGTATGAAAAACAATGATTATCTGGCTGTGTGTCCCTCTGTATTTCATGAAAAAGATGTTTTAATGGTAGTCAGACTGAAATATGAGGCCAGTTTCTTAATTAAAATACATCAGAAACTGAAAACAAAAAGTACAGCATGTCTGGGTTGAGTTCTCATTAGAAAAATAACACAAAGAAACTGCATTAGTAAGACTTTTAAAACAGAATTTGAGACTTCAAATAATATCAGTTTGTCACTTCACTGTTTTCATTGGTGTTGGTGTTAATTTTTGGCAGAAAGTTTGGTCACGTGCAAAATCACGAATGATTGGATTTTGGAGAGGATCCAGGAATTTCTTAGGAACATTGTGAAATTTTTGGGGCATTTTTAAACTTTCCACTATTTTCTCATGAACTACTGCTTACTTGACTAAAAAATATTGCACTTATTCCATGCTTCTCTTTCACAGTGTGCATTTTGATACTAGGGCTGTAGTCTGCTGGTCGACTGGTTGATTAGTTGGTCGATATGCTCTCGTCTGACTAAATTCTCATTGGTTGAATAATCTCCGTGTTATTTTCATAAGGAGAAAAGTGCTACATCAATAGCTTTCCAGGATTAATCCATTATTTCCCGCGGCGGGAGGGACAGACTAACAAATTACCTGTGAAAACAACGGGGGTGTATTCAAAACACCCCCGTTGTTTTCACAATTTTGAACTCGCCCAACCTAACGGAGACTGCTGGGTATAACTGTACTCAACGGTTACTGAACGTTTACTGAATCAGTGTTTCTCCTGTAATTATCACAACAAGAACTCCAGCCAGGCCAAGAAAATATTTTTTAATGCCAAAAATAACGCCAAATATCCATTCATTCAGAAATCGATAGCGTTTGGGAGTCTCTGTGCAGCGCTGTTCCGGTACGTGTGTCAACCTCTGTCGTTGCCTGGGAAACCACTGGTCGCGTGGCTCCGTTAAGGAGTATGTTTGCGTAGCGAGCGGGAAAGAGCGAGGAGCAGAGAAGTGACGGTGGATGCGAGCGGAGCAGAGGAAAAGGTTAGTAGTAAGTTGTCAGTCTGGCAGTAAATGTACAGTACAGACTACAGTGTGTCAGTTAATAAATGCTAAAAAGTCACATCTGTTGTTTCCCCAAATGCTGGAAAAGTAAAGGGGGTTAGCTAAAGTTAGCAACAATGGGTTAGCATAACCTGAAGACAAAACAGAGAAATACAGAACAGAGAAATGACCAAGATTTTCTTTGGTTGACTACAGCCCTATTTGATACAGATCTGAATCCAGATGCAGATTAAATATTTCAAAAACTTTCTACTAGTAGAATTTTGAGGATTGTGCAGTCTTGGTGGAACTAAGTTCTCTCCGAGTGACTTATAGCTTTTACTCACAAACACAGTGTTAAATGGTTTCATCTATCACTGGAGCTGCAGATACCCTTTATCTCTTACACCGTGTTGATGTATCCAAGTTAGGTCACAGTTTGTCATTTAATCCTCATCTAAACCCACCGCCACCTCAGGCGTACCTGAGCTGAGCCAGACCCACAGTGCTGATGTCCAGCCCGTCCAGGAGTATCTGACCCTGGTTGATCTCCACCATACGGAACAGGGCCAGGAACAAGGTGGATTTCCCAGAGCCTGTTCGTCCCACGATGCCTACTTTCTCCCCGGGTCGGACCACCAGGCTCACACCGTCCAAAGCGTTAGGAAGACCGTCCCTGTACACCAAAACCACATTGCGGAACTCCAACCAGCACTGCTCGGGCCACGCTGGGGGTAACTGAGGTAGAAGCAGAAAGAGAAGTGGAAAAAATCAAACAACAGTGACAAGAGAGGCGTCATTACATAATAACGTAAATTCATCTGTAAAAACAGGCATTCAAGGAAAATTAACCTTCAAACAATTTAACAATGTGAAAAAAATTGGCAACGTAACTTCCATTTTCTGCACTCATGGATCTAGACCTAGTCAAGTTATAATACAGTCTGATAACAACTTCTTGCAGACATACTAATTGGCTTGCTATCTATATATTTTTATGCCTGTATCAACACATTTAATAGTTCATTTTTCTAGCCAAAGCTCTTCAGGTTTAATGTCTTCTTGGGTTGGGCAACAGAGGTATTTTATCAAGTTATAAACATTCTGTATCTCTCACTAATCCGAGTTTATATTGTAATTTTCAGTATAGTATATATATTGTTTTTTAATAATATAATTGCATCTAAAATTGCTACAATAACTACAGAAAGTTCAACCAATTAATCAACACACAGTCCCACACAGAACTGGCCATACTGTATTAATCAGGACAAAATAAATAAAATAAATATCATGCACCAATTACATTTCTCATTATAAAATTAACTGTGACAATTATTGTGGTATAATTTGCCCAGCCCTAGATGTCTACTCATTACAACAGGGAGACTAATCGGGTTGGGGGAGGCAGTAGTTTCCTGTTTTTGCGGCAAACTGCTATAACTGCTAAACATCTATGAAGTACATCAGTGACATTTTTCACCAAAAGTTGGTCGGTTTCATCAAAAATCTTTTGGTTCTCAGAACTCCACACAAGCCTCCAATGAAACTCTTCAAGTCTCATTAATATGAGACTATTATTCATAAGCCACTACGATATATACTTGACATACTGTATTTTAAGACCATATCTATCATATAAAAGCACTTAGAGCCCAAAATAAACGGCAAATTATGTTCTGGATATCATTATTTTTCCAGTTGTAACATCAGACTGGCTCAAATGTCATCAAGCAGTGATTAAGAAGTGAGGAGAACCAATTATATGCTTCAACAGCACTAAAATACATGTCTTACTGCAAAATCCACCCTAGACTAGATCATTCTTGGAATAAAATACTTTAACCTCAAGTTTCATCATCAGCAAATGGAACTTGTTCGGATGTCGTCACATGACCTGACCTAATATTTTACAACACACGTGTTCCCAAGGTCGAGAATGAGGCTGTATGCTCCCCTCTTTGTTTGCTGTTGTGGGAATATTAGTGTCAGTTTGAGCTGCAGTGGGTCGTACCTGAGTGTTTTGGTGCTGCGATTCGGTCGGCAGGCCAGTGGAGTATTCCTCAGTTCGCTCCACGCTCACCAGCTGCATCTCTGTCTGAGTGTAGCTGAATATGAGGCCAGACAGCAGGGATGTGATGGACAGAGCGTAGGACAGGGACAGACCCACCAGACCTGACAGGAACAACACACACACACATACTTACTAAACAGCCACTACAGGCAGCTCATTAAGGAAATCAATATCAAATGCAATCCACAGCCACCAAAACCCAGCTGTGGACTCACCTGGATCAACAGAATTAAACTGGTGCTGGACGACAGCGATCACCCCGAGGCCTGTCACCACAGCAACACCAATCAGCTGGAGGCGGATGTCCAGCCACTGCATGGCAGCGTTGCTAAGGAACAGGCAGCGCTGGTTCTGCTCCAGACGCCTGGCGATTTCCTCCTCAAACCTGAAACAACCACAGAGGAATAAAAAAGTATTTTAATGTGAAAATTACAACATGAATAAATGATTATCACATTCCTTGAAAGGCATTTGTGTAATAAATGCAAATAAAGTAAACAAACAAGACTTAACAACAATCTGTGCTCATTTGTCATTAAGATGGAAGCAATCTAAAATTAAAAAATGAAACAAAAAGGCAGTAGTGAAATGATGCAGTAGACAATATAATAGAAAGGTAGTAATGATACGTTAATTAATCGATTAGTCGATCAACAGAAAATTAATCTGCAACTATTTTGTTAATTGATTATAACCGTCTGAGTAACTTTTCAAGCACAAGTACAAAACATTGATAGTTCCAGCTTCTCAACTGTGAATATTTGGCTTTTGTTTGCTTTATATCATTGTAAATTAAATATCTTTCCATCTTTGTTATTTCATGTTAATTTAACAAAATTAGACATTTAAAAACATTAAAATGGGATCTAGGAAACTGTGATTGGCACTTTTTTTTGTATTTTCGGATATTTTATAGACAAAATCATAAAATAATGCAGCCCTAAAAAAATAAAGACATGCTGAGCTTGAATATGTCTTTGTGGCAAATGAAAATGTATTTTCTTGTGTCTCACCTGGCAGAGCTGTGACTGGCCCGGATGGTTCCCAGCCCGGTCAGCGTCTCAGAGAAGTGCGAGTAGACGGGCGACAGTGTGAGGCTGCAGAGACGCTTCAGCTCCCGAGAGGTGTGTCGGTAAAAGTGCTGTGTGCGGTGGTAGAGCAGAGCCAGAGGAAGAAGGGGCACTAGGACCCAGGGCAGGCCGTAGCTTATCACCACCAGCATGCCCAGCAGGCCGAAAATGTTAGCCAGCAGGATGTTCAGGATGAACGGCAGACTGTCGTCCACGCTGTACAGGTCCGAGGAGAAACGGTTGAGTATGCGACCCAGTGGGGTTGTGTCGAAGAAGGTCACTGTGGCCTGGCAGGACACGTAAACAGGAAGTTAAGATTATGGAAATTTTAATTAGGATAGATAACGATGGGAATAAATATTCCCTTCTCACAATCTATCTTAAAGCTGCAGCAATGGAGACACAAGACACACAGCTCTGACATATTATTGCTTTATAAAGTTTTTGCAGCTGACATGTTAGGAAACAGTTGCCTACGTCCACATCCAGTAAATACAGAGCAACATTATCATCCCACTGGAGTTGTGTTTGTGTCCCTCTGATGAACATGGGGCCAATATTCACTCTTAACCCTCCTGTTGTCCTCGGGTCAAATTTGACCCATTTTCAAATGTTTTTATATCAGAAATATTGATTTCTTTCATCTTATTGCCTGAAAATCACATGGATGGTTCCATACCACACACTTTGCAAGTAACAGTAATGATCACTACTTTCTTTGAATTTTGGGTGTTTTATTAAAATTTATAGCATCTGTGGACTTTTGTCCTCACGAGTCAAAATTGACCCGGGAGGACAAAAGTTGCATGGTCGACTGGAAGACGACAGGAGGGTTAAACCCTTTTAGCTTGGGTTTGGTCTCCAAATATCAGGCTCTTTAGCTGCTAGATGTTAGACTGTCTTCGCCAACTAATCATTAACTTTGTCTTCTGTTTTTGTGCTGGGCAGGTAGAGTACAATGGGTTTACCAGCGCTTGTTTGCTGAAAATAGCAGCCTGCTGTTGCTGGAAACGGGGATGATGAGAGCACAGACTGAACCAAACATTAAATTTGTTGTAAAACCAAAACTAAAGAGGCAAAATAAGCTTTGTAGAACTGCAGAGTTGGTGATAACTCTCTCTGAGTTCATCACTGTTAGCCTCCCTTTTCATTTACACACAGTCAATTAATTCATTATTAATCTAAAAATTTTGATTAATGGACCTTTTTCTTCTGATCTGCCCAACACATCAGTAATTTTGGAGTCAATGGCTGGTTTGAGAGGTTTGATAGGCTGCTCAATAACGTCCCATTAGCTAGTCTGAGGTTTCAAACTGGCAACCTTTCAGTCACCAGACTGATTGTATAACCTTCAGCTGCTGCTGCCAAACATGCCAAACACTCAATCTGTTCAGCTCGGCTCTAACTGTCGGTTGTTCGGGGGGCTCAAAGCTCAGATGACGCACCTTAAGGACTCGGTCCAGAAGTCTGTTGTGGATGGCTGTGGCGGCGCAGATGGCTCCATAGGCAAAGAGGAAGGCTCGAAGGGCGGTGAAGACAGTGTTGGCCACGGCGAGGGAGCCGTACACCATCAGGTAAAACCTGACGTCCAAGCTCATGTTGGTTGAAGGAAACGTTTGCACTGAGGACAGAGGAGACCTGCAGGAGGAGATGTGACCGTTTCATTAGGATGTCAGTTAAAAGGTTTCATTCATATAGGAAGGAAAACTTAATTCATTACCACAAAATACTTTAACATAAATAAAATATATAATTCTATGTTTCTACTGTGCGTTTTTAGGCTCATTTTAACCCATTTTAAAATGCCGATATACATCAGTAGGTCACATCCTTCCATCCATCTGCCTAATCTAAACTATCATTGGAAACCTTGTGACAGGTTACACTGTATATTACATTATAAAATAGATTTAAATCATTATGATTCTAAAATAATGATTAAAAAAGCTGCTAATAAAGGGAAATTACAAAGAACAACTCCACTGTAGTTCCTGAGAGCCTCTAATCAAAATCATCAATTACCTGAATCCTCAAGGTATCTGCAGTGTTCATCCAATTAAATTTAAGACTTTTAAAGACCTTTTTAGTACCATATAAAATGCAATTGATTCCAGTTTCATGGTCATACTGGTCACAGAATGACAAAAAACCAGTAGTGACAATAATGTTTTAGTTCTACTGTGTTGTAATGTGATATGTTAAAAACATTGACAACTTGACTGTCACCTGCACAAAGCCTAATTTGTTACTTATGAATATTTTACATTTTTTTTCTGATCTGTCGACTCACATCAGCCCTCCAGGTGAGAAAAGCAGCAGCTGTGGTGAACCGAAGGCACCTGAGGAGGAACCATTCGTCCCAGTAGAACCGTTGTTTTTCAGCTCTGAAATCCAGTGTGACAGCCACCAGTCGGAGACGTTCTTAGAGGCTGAATCACACAGAGAATAAATACGACGTGAATTTAAGATACAAATCGTTTCTGCTTTTTTAGTTGAAACACAGTGAAGCCTGATGACGACATTTAACTAAGTGCTGGATAGAATAAAACGCGGCAGAGTGAACAAAACTTTGAGCGCTTTAGATGGACAGAAGTATCAGCGGAGTATCATCAGCGTACACATCACGCTTAAAAGCCGAGTAGTTGATCCAAACCTTGCATGAGGAGCAGAGATATCAGGATGGAGGCAGCCAGCACTCCGCCTACAGAAACCCAGTAGGTCTTGTAAACTTTCCACGCCAGCCCGCCCACCTGCTTCTGCTCCGCCCCCGACAGGTCGGCGTCATCGTCCGCACACAGATCAGCATGTGGACCTGGCTCCTCCTCCTGCTCCACGCCTTCTGTTTACAATCAACAAAATACATATATGTATATGATAGATAGATATGTATTCATGAATGACACCTTTTTATTGATTAACTCTAACTTGTTTGTAGTGTTTTATTGTCTGATTGATTATGACAAAGAGACGTGAAACATTTTCTTCAGTTTTTTTCTTCTTATTTTGATTATTTTGATTCTAATTCTGCGACATATTAAGTGTTTTATACATTTGTCAACTTTAAGATGAGTCAGGACTACAGGTTCAAAATGTACATTGATGTTGTTAAAATGCCAATATTGATTAATGTGCACTGCAGAGATGTGCAGAGATCCCAGTATTTGTATTTGTATCTGTATTTGTTGAGGCAGCAAAATTATTTGTATTTGTATTCGAATAAAAGAGGAAAGAGGCTTAAACATCCTGTTTTTGTTTTTGTTTTTATTACGCTTTTAATTTTAGAAAATTAAAGTGTCAGTAGCTCCAGGAGTGATGTCCAGATTAGGAAATGTGCGTCATGTAGCAGGTGGATGTGACTCCCCTCGTTGAGACCTGCTGATAGACGTAACAGCGGAGCAGAGGAGAGACACTGAGATAGCGATGTAACCGACCTGCACGCTGGTATTTGACTTGTTTTTTTTTTCTTCCCAAAAACAAATAATTTTTAAAATATGTATATGACACAAATATTCGTAAGACACCCACTATTTGTGCTTTGCCGAATATTTGTATTTGGGCACATCTCTAGTGTACTGTCCTGTTTAAATAAACACATAAATATATAAATGAAATAAAGCCAGTTGTAATAAGACATGTAAAGCGATTTTAATTTGTTTGTACATTTGTTTTTTGTACCTTAAAAGCATTTTTTTTTAAATTTCAACATGGAGAAAGTCGGTGTATCTTGATCATGTTTAGTCACTGATTCCAGATGTAAAGGTAAAGCCCACAGAGTTCATTAAAAACAGATCAGCAGTGCTGGCATCACCTGGAAACTCAATTTAAGTTTATCAAAATCACTGCAGCACAAAACCTGCATTCGTGTATCCCTACTTTTTAGTCAGTCACTTATAACTTGCCGTGAACATACCTTTCTCTTTCGTGTTCTGGTCATTCTTGCGTTTTTTCGGCACTGCCTCTACCAAAGGAAGGATTTCTGCTGGTGTGCCTGTTTAACAGCAAAGTGAAAGTGCAGGAAGAATTTAAAAATGTCTTGTTTTCCAAAAATATATTGTCTAATGAGTGAAGCTTCCATAACTTTCAGACTTGTAAACTACCACTTAGTGTTTACAGGTGCTATAACAAAGCATAACAGCATTTCACATAAACCTAAGACCAAGATGTTGCTACTTGTCTGCTAACCCTGCTTATGCTCAGTGTTAATTGGTTTTAGTGTTTTAAAGGGTCAGAAGAACTTAATACGCTTATGAAAGCTCTTGGTTACGGCCAACAAGCTCTCTAATGGAGTAATCTAAATAAGTACACAGAAACTAAACAATAAGATTAGAGGAAATAAAGTTATTATTTGTAAAATATAAATTCCTGTTTTGTGCCATGAAGCCATCCAAGAGATTTCCTGCCTTTGTATTACAGCTGCTTGCGGCTGGTGTTTTGTTGGTGATACACTTGTTTGTTTATAGTTATTACACCAGAATTAGTGTCGTAATAATGTGTTGTAGTTAAAACCTTTAACATAACTTGATTTAGTAGTAATCTGACATAGTAGACGAATCTCTTGTAAACCATCTTCATCCTGCAGTAAATAAACTAAACAATGCAGTGAAAACTGAATACTGTGATGTTATATAATGACACAATGCACATTTTATAACATGGTATTGTTTGTCTGTCTGAGCTAGTCCTCTATGATTAACAATAAACTTTAAATTTCTCTAATTTTGCAGGGAAACTCCACCGTGTCAGTACATTATATGGTTCAAAACCAACATGTTAAAAAAATAATGATTTCTGGATCGAAGCAGATTTAGTCAACAACCAAACAACCACATGTGACGTTATGACCCGGATGTTTGTTTAACCTGTTTGGATGATCGTTCCGTTGTCCATGAGGATCACCGAGTCCGCTTTGTCCACAAACTCGATGCGGTGGGTGCAGAGGATTCTGGTCTTTCCTCCGAGGAGTTCCATGATGCATTTCTGCATGAGGTGTTCAGCCACGTCTGAATCAACCGCTGCCAGAGGATCATCGAGGAGGTAGATGTCTTTGTCCTGAGATAGACAGAAAAATTAACGAGAGAGCGGAAACAAATGATGCACCTGCTGGTTATATGTAAACACACCGGGTTCATTATTTGTAAGCTACAAGGGCTCATTTTGCATTTTACATTCAGAGCCAGAGTTTTAACAAGAACCAGCAGAACTGAGCTCATTACTCCTGTTCTTTAATCTTTACACTGGTTTCCGGTTACTTATAGAATGGATTTTAAAGGTTAAAATACATTTCTGATGTGCTTGAAGAATATAAACCCAGTAAGTCTGTTTCTTTCTTTCTTTAGGAGGCAGTCAGCTGTTAGAACCTCAAGTCAGAACCAAACAGGATGAAACTGCTTTTAGGTGAATATGAGATGGAACCAGTGTCTGATGGTCTTAAATTTGCTCCAATTTTAGCCACTTTTAAATATAAAACTCAGCTGCTCGGCGTCTTTTTAATGATTAATTTCTCTGCTACACTTTTATCTCCTTTAGTAATTTTGGGGCAGCTTCTTACTGAGCCATAACTGTATTTTTGGTTTGTATTTTTTTGTTTTTTCGCTTCTGTTTGAAAGCTGCTATACAAATAAAGCCACCTATCCCTGATTATAATAACCAGTACACATAGAGATGATGTGAGCTCTCCAGCCACACGTAAACCACCGTGCTGAGATTTCATTCTGTAATAAAGCATTTAAAATTTAAAAACTCTGTCTATAAGTAATTGTGCACATTTACAAAAGATCTTTATGAAATAAAAATGAGTTGTATACATATGTATTCTAAAGTTATTTTATCCTCGTTCCCTGCAGACTAACTTATTTTTAGGTAAAACGTCTCTGAGCTCGAAGCAGATGGCCGTTCCTGCGGAGGACTGACCATGTAAACAGCTCTGGCGAGGGCAACCCGAGCCTTCTGTCCTCCGCTCAGAGTCACTCCGTTCTCTCCCACTTCTGTCTTGTCACCGTTCGGCAAAACCTGCAAACACAAAAACCGAGAGAAGCTGAAAACATCGCAGAAAAATGTATTAAATATCCCAAATAATACGTTTGTAACTATTCTGATAACATCAAGTTGTACTGATGGAAGTTTGTTTTTTGGCCTCGAAGTGGAACAAGAGAAAAGCAAAATCCACATTTCATGGACGTCCAGACAGTATTCTACAAAACTTGTCCTGAACATTGTGTTGATGAAGGAGAAAATCAGATAAAATCAGATGTTGGCAAAGAGAAAAGATTGTGGATTCACCAATATTAACAGAAATTGTGCCTCTAAGTCAACCAACCACCAATATTTTAACATAAGACAATAATAAAAGTAACATGTATACAGCTTCAGGCTTAAGGATCGTACGTTGAGGTCGTCTGAGAGGGCGCAGGCTTCGATCACAGCCTGGTAGAAGGAGGGATCGTAGTCTTTGCCAAACAGGATGTTGTCCCGTACAGAGGCATGCTGGATCCACGGCTCCTGAGACGCCAGACCGAAACCAGCCTCTCTGTCTGCGACATACACCACTCCGCTGAGCCTGCACAGACAGGAGGAAGACTGATGAACCTCAGTTATCTCTACGTTATTTCATCTCTGCTGAACACAACATCAAGCAAGAAATCATGGATCCTTGTATCAGTGCTCTAAGATCTAAAATTTATTAAAGTCGCTTTTATGAAAGGCAGGAAAGTCTGGTTTCCACTACAGTTGAGGACAAAATGTTTTATCTAATGCTGTGAATTTCTACAAAGACTTCAAGTATAATGAATACCTTTAAAATAATCTGTGAAGTTGTGAGAGACTCTCTTACTTCCCTAAATAACTGATCAAATTCCTTTTGTTTCCTTTTGTGGAAAAAACACAATATACCTTAAATTACAAAGCATTATACCAATAACATTAGAATAAATGACTAAATAATGCCAGTTAGGTTAGCATTAGGGCTGCAGTTAACAATTATTTTCATTATTGATTAATCTGACACTTTCTCAATTAATCGATTTGTCTATAAAAGATCAGAAAATTGTGAAAATGCTCATTATAATTCTCCAGAGTGAAAGGTTATGTCTTTAAATATCTTATTTTTTTCAGTCTTATACCCAAAGATACTCAGTTTATTATTATAAAGACAAATTAAAAAGACAAATGATTTTTTGATTATCAAAATAGTTGCCAGCTAATTGATAAACTGACTAATCGTTGCAGCTCTGGTTAGCATAATCTGATATTTCCCTCTCACTGTAAACTGCATAAATAAAAACAACATTCGACATTTATTTACAAAGGATTGGCAGTTAACTTTATTTTATCTTTTGGCCACTAAAACTGTTATTTTTGGAGTAACAGCTCATGATGCTACAGTGACTTCCTGTTTATATAGTTGATTGCTTCTGATTGGACGGTGTTACAGATGTTAAAGGTGCAACCTGATTTAGTAAACCACTAGTTTGAAACTCACTAGTAGTTACTAAGGAAAAAGGAAGAGGAATTTACAAAACTCCACAATGCTGAAGAACATCCATGACTACTGAAAAAAAGCTTGTTGATTAATTTTCATAGTAACTTCAGTCTGAATATTTTAAGTAAAGTTTCAGAGATTCTTTACCTGTTGAGTTCTCCAGTGAGAGCAGCCAGTAAGGAACTCTTCCCACAGCCGACCTTCCCCACCACAACAACCAGAGAGCCCTGAACCACACAGAGGAACACTGTTACTGCTCTGACCTGCTAACAGGCTAACAGGCTAACAGGCTACAGGCTAACAGGCTAACAGGCGAAGAAGCTAACAGGCAAACAGCAGGATTCAACAATAAAAACTGATTTAAACAGATAGAAAAAATGCAATCATGGCTTTTAATGTTTTATTCAAACCTAAACTCATGCATTAACTTTTAGAGCATGAATAACATTTTGTTCAGGTGTCCAAACATTTTATTTGACTTATTTTAAAGACATAACTGAAGCTTTCATTCATAAGCTGCTTATTCAGAAATGTTGTTACACATAACTGGAGATCTTTTATTTTCATGTCTGTAAATACAAAATGCTAACTGGCTGAGTTAAGCATGAATTATAAAGGACATAAAGGTATAATGACAGTAAAATAATTCCTACACATGTGTATTATGTAACTAGTGACTTGTACCTTTGTGATATGTAGATTGAGGCTGTGCAGCTGCAGACTTCCTTTAGCTCCAGTTTCAGTTTCTCTCTCTTTGTTGTGGTCGAGACTGTCGGGCTGCTGCCAAGAAAACTTCCCCTGACTCAACAGAACAGACGTCTGACTGTCTTCAGGAGACACTGTGGACACAGAGAACATATGTCAACGCAATAAAACCACAATATATGATATATAATATTATTTAACTAGAGGTGCAACGATTAGTCAATCAATCAATTAATGGTTTTAGTCATTTTACAAGTGAAATGTCAGGAATTCACCTAAATGTAAAGATTTGCAGCTTTTCTTTGACATATATGACAGTAAACTTTGGGCTCTGAAATATTTATCAGTAGTTGCAACCCTACATTTAACAAGATTAATTGATCTACAGCGGTTTTTTCTTCACCTGATGAGGTTTCAGGTCTTTCAAATCTAATTTTTAAGGGGTTAATATAGTCAGAACTGCTTGTTGGATGGTTGAGTAGCTACGGAAACCCCCCAACTCCCCCAACATCTTTCCAACGTCGCATTGGGAGCTTTGTGTCCGATCATTTCTGTAACTTTCCAAAAACAACGATCCAACATTCACGTCCACTTCAGGCCGTGACTGTACGAAGGGTTTGAACTTCTCTCTCTAGCTCTCTTTTTTCATTCTTGACACAACTATTTCTGTCGTTCTTCATATGAACAACCGAGTGCAACATTATGACTGCCTTCCAGGAGAGACGGTCAGAAAATGTGCACTTATAGCTCCATATTTTATAAATATCGTGTCTCCCCGTCTTTATGTGTATGATTTCAGACATGGTCAGACAACACGTTGTACACGTTAGTTCTGATCAAACATTACTTGATACCTCTTTAAAATAAATTTAAAAAAATACAACAGCTTTGGTTGTGCAAATCCACAAATCATGTTAAGTAATAAAGTACAAGAGCTTGTGAAAAAACTGTCATGAAATTTCATGTTTGACAAAAACTGCTGAGGCCAAATGAAAACTACGACCTCTTGGACACGCAAACATCAGAGCAGCAGCGTACCAAGGGCATAGTACGCCTGCAGATCCTGGTTGGTCAGTTTGAAGAAGCGCTGGATTCGCTCCAGAGACACTTTGGCCTCCAGGACGCCGTTGAGCACCCAGGGGAAAGCGTTGAGCGGGACGATCAACATTCCCACCAGAGCCAGCGTGGTGAAGACCTGCAGACCAGGAGACAAACCGCCGAGTCATCACATCTATTACACTCAACATGTTCCTGCTTTAATTATTTTACATTCATTCATCGGAAAGCAGGAGATGTTTTTACACAGTTTCTTCTTAATTATGAATTTCTGACAAAGTTTGGCATCAGGGTTCAGACTGAGGAAGGCCTGCAAGTAACAATCATTTTCATTATCAATTAATCTGATTATTTTCTTGGTGACGTCTTTAAATTGTTTGTCTCATCCGACCAACAGTCTGAAGCCCAAAAATATCCAGTTTATCACAGCAAATCTGGAAACAATGAATATTTGCCATTTTTGCTAGAAAAATTGCTTGAACGATTAATCAACCATTGAAATAGTTGCAGATTAATTTTCTGTCAATTGAGGAATCGATTATATGTTTCACGATTAGTGATCATGTGCCAAAGGGGGACAAAGTATTCTGGTTTTTATTCAAACTAAACACTACACCTTTAATATCTTCAACTAAAGGAGGAAGAGCTGCATCATCAAAGTGAGCTAAACTGAACATCGCCACGGTGACCGTAACGACTAAAGCCCGACTGATTTATTAGCTTATTGCAGATATATCAGTATCAGCGTATACGTCAGCTGATAAATGACAAAACAATGAAGTAGAGAAAATGTTTTGTCCTCGTTCTATAGTCTAAAAATCTCATTTAAGGAAACATTATCATGAATGTTTATGTGTGTTATGGGTTGTGAAAGAAAATCAATATCATTATCAGATTTTTTAAACTCAAATATCAGTATCAGCCTCAAAAACCCTGTATCAGCCAGACTATAATAACTGCTCAAATGTAAAAGGTTTCATGAACTTAACAAAGAATTAATGATTATTGTGTTAAATTAAAGATAAACAAATATTAGACTGATTATTACTAAGAAACTCTACTTTTTGTAAAAATTCACTCCTGTTCATCTTCAAGGAAGAATTTGAATGTGAAAAGTATTGTTTGCTGTTTTATCTCATGTCTAAATAAAGAATAATTCATAGAAACTTGTGTGCAGCGAGACTTAAAACTACTGCTGTTATTAAAACGTCACCGTTGGACTCGACACAGTTAAGTTTTAAACCATCCACACCAGCGTTCCTACCTTGGCCGCAGTCAGCTGGTGTCCCAGCAGCACGTACGTGACAAAGGTGAGGATGGAGATGACCACAGGCAGAGCGGCCCAGGTGTACACGCACATGGCGTCCAGGTACTTGATGGCCTTCAGGTGGGAAAGCTCTTGTTTGCGACAGTCGGCAACCTTCTGAGTAAAATGAGGCTCCCAGTTGTAGAACTTGATGACGCGGATGCCGAAGAGGATTTCTGTCATTAGCTGGGAGAGAAAAGGCACAAAAGTTAGAAGAACGATCCTGACAGGAAAATACAGCATGAATAAGGAATGTGAGGATTTCTTTTATGGAATAACATCTTCACTACAGCTATTACTCTTTGAGCATCTCACCTTAACACGGCTGTCCTTGTGCCTGAGCATGTCTTGGTTGTTGCTAAGGATACGGGAAGCGAGGAACTTGTTAAACAGGACGAGCAGCAGTGCAACGCCCAGCCCTCCGAGGAAGGCCACGCCAACCTGCAGGTGCAGTAAGTAGAGGGTGATAGAAAAGCTGAAGGGCAGGCTCCACAGCTCATGAAAACTGTTGAAGAAGTTCACCACGCGGTCGCAGTCTGTACTCATTAAGTTCACCACTTCTCCCAGAGCGAAGCCGGCCAGGCTGCTGCCGCTGACCCGCAGGGCTTTGCCATAGATGGACGACATGAGAGCGGCGCGAGCTGACAGCGCCACCTTGGAAACCTCAAAGACGAAGATGTTTCGGAGGACGGAAGAGAGAAGGGTGGTGGCGAAAAGGCCTAAGGCACACCAGACGCCCCTGCTGACCGGAGCCCCCTCTTCCTCCATAAAGCTCACCAGACTGCTGAGGAGTAGGGGACCTGCAAAGCTCAGCATGTTGACCACCACCTTCAGCACGCCAAGCATGTAATAGCGCAGCCCAAACGCCTTGTGCAGCACCCTCAGGAGCCCTACATCACCATTCAGCTCCAGTGGTTCCTCCTGGTAGTGTGAACTCCAGGTGCCATTCAGGAGGTTTCTGCTGACCGGCCTTGGCCACTGATCCTGCTCGTTTTGTACCGCCGCCCCTCTCCGGCAGACTTCCCAGCACTGGTGGAAGTATCGACAAACCACGCTAGTGCGCAGTTTTCGAGGAAGATGATAAACATCTGCCGGTCTCTCCAGCTCCCCTTGCTGCCCTCGCCTGAGCAGAGGGGTCAGCCACAAGTAGAAGAGCCGAGAGACGCAGCCGCTCCCGTCCTCTGCCACCATCTCACCCGTATCCAGCTGGCTGCTCTCTGGAAGGAGCGGAGATCCGTCCACAGCGTTAATATACAAAGTGTATCCAGCATCACTGACGCAGGGAAAAACAAATGCCAGGAGATAAACCAGAAGAGGGAGCGTCCGAGTTGATGCAAGCACAAAACGTGCAAATTTGAAAGGTTGTGAAAGGTTTAAATATTCCTCGTTGTCACAGGAAACCATCAATGTGATAACCAGGTTTGGGACAGAGAGAAGAACCAGCAGAAGGAGCAGCGGAGGTCCTCTGGTTCTTCTAAAAGCAGTCCTCTGGAGTACCGTTATGGCGCTGAAGTGAACCAGCCAGGCCAGGATGGCGCAGCTGTCAGCTAGAACGTCCAGGTACATGTCTCCCTGCTGGAGGAGGCTCACCAAGATGACGTCTGCAGTGAAGAGCAGCGCCGCCAGCAGAGCAGACACCAGCCTGAGTGTCCAACCACAGGGAGGAGACGTCTGGAGGAGGCTGCATCTGAGGAGCAAAAACTAATTACTCAATAGTCAGTATGAACAGGGGGGATGATAACGGCAAGGAAAACCTCTTTCAGTGGTCATTTGGGCACCTGTCCTTTAAAAAATACTTTAATTCATTTCAGATGCATGAATAAAAAGTCTGTACAGACCATGTTGTGGATGATATCAGAGTGAAATCTTCATATAGCAGACCTTGCCATGCCGAGGTAGCAGGCACTGAAAACAGCCATCCCAGCGTGAGGCAAGACTCCGAGGACGAGCTGGTTAAAACACGGGCTGATGTGTCCATCCTGCCACACGGGGAAAGGATTCTGCTGGTCTGTATGACAGAGGCCGGCGACCAGCTCCCCTGGCCCAAAGTCCCTCATCCCTCCTCCTATTTGACTGCCGCCATTCTAGAAAATATCTGAAGAGAAACAAACAACAACAAAAAACTTACTGTAAGAGATAAGGTGGTCATACTTCATATATGTTATCAGTTTATCTATAATGTTGTCATCATATTTTACTGTAATTTCACTATCTTGGTCTATTCTGCACACACATCTACTGTACAGATTATAAAGCCGTTTGAGGCAAATCAGTGATTTGTGATATTGGGCTTTATAAATAAAGATTGATTTGACTCATCAGAGACAGATGACAGGGATGCTACTTATTCCTCCAGTCAGATAGTTTAATCTTACCGAGGTGAATGTCTGAAGCTAATATGAATGAATGAGTGAGTGAGTGAGTGACTAAATCAATGGTTGAGACAAAACAAGACATCTAAGGATGTTATCTTGGGCTTCGACAAACAGTGATCAACATGTTTCACCGTTTTCTGACAATTTATGGACCAAACAACTAATCAATTGATAGAGAAAATAATCACCAAATTAATTGATAATGAGAATAATCGTTTGTTGCAGTTACAGTTAAAACAAATCAATATTTTGCACTGAGAATATAGGAATTATCTTCTTCATTTAGGCTCTTATGTAATAAGATGGGCATTTCTCTATATTTCTGTGGATTTTTCTGTAACTCTTTTTGCACTTTTGTGTTTTTTTAAACTTCATTAGGATCTCCATTAGCACCAGCACAAGCACTGGATATTCTTCCTGGGGTCCACCACACATACACTTATACATACACACTATAACCACATAAACAAACCAGCTCATCCCATTGAATTAACAATCAAGTACATAAAGAAGAGAAACAAAACTGTCACTCCTTCAACAGGACATGAAAGCCAAACACAAATTATATGTCAATCACAAGTCCTGAAGAATTCATAGCACACTTGATTGTTTTCTTCTTTCTCCTTCATACAAATAAATTCTCATTCTTAATAAACATATATGCGTGTCTGATGACATTCTTAAATGATATATTTATTCGTCCTGCGCTTTCACACATTTGATTCCAAGCAGAAGGGTATAAAAATACAGTACACAATACAAATCAGTGGCTTTAGACAGACTTTTGGTGCAGCTCCACTTTGTGCCCTTTATGTTTATCATCAAATATACAATAATAGATATAATCAAATATACATTAACAGATAAGAGGCACAGATTGGGGCTAAGGTGAAGCAGGAAAACGGATGTTTTTAAATTAGAAGAGACCTTTAAACAGGGAGAACAAGGTTTCAAACTTGGACAACAAACTTAACACAGAGAGAGAGAGGTTACTTGCATTTCGCTGCTCTTGATTTTCCTAATTTAACATGTCTCAGCACTGACCTTCACGCAGCTGAAAAAGAAAACCTGTGGAAACGAAAGACGCAGATGTCAGAGGCTTCCTGACTGAACCTGACCAGCTGGATTCACTAATGTAAACAAATGAGGCTAGCTAACTAGCTCAGCTGACGAAATGTCAACGTGTTTGGCTCGTTTAACCGTCACTACCGATGCTAACAAAACCATTGCGTAATAACAAGCTAACGAGTTGGATTTGTGCGTAATTGAACTCAACAGAGTTACTAATGAGGCAAAGTTAAGTCATGAACCTTCAAATATTACCGGTTTCATCTAGCTAGCAGGAAACACTTCCGTCCATTTTTGATGACGCAGGCCGCGACTCGCAAGCAGAAATGTATTTTATTAAATACATATTTAATAAATACATATTTTAAATACATATTTTAAGGCATATTAAATTCCTCTGATAGGAATAATAAATACATTTTTAAAAAAAATAATTATTAAAAATGACCTTGTTAAAGATCCTTAAAATTATATCTCCTCCTTCCCCTTCCTTTAAAAATCCAGATTCTATGAATATGAAAATATTTTTCATTTCAAAAGTTTAACTGCTGGATGCATTTTACTGACAAATCCATTCTCAGTGTATGTGCACCTCAGGTTTTCATATAAATCTGTAATCATTCCTCCTGTTCATACTGACCATCAGAAGATCTCTTCATAATACACTTACAATGTAAGTGATGGAGGACAAAATCCACAGTCCTCCTTCTGTGCAAAAATGTATTTAAAAGTTTATCTGAAGCTAATATGAAGCTTCAGCGTCCAAATGAGTCAAATCAAGTAGATATCTTTCAACGTTACAGTCTTTTTAGTGCCAAAGTTCCTCTTTTTGTTACTATACTTCCACCGCAGCTCAACAGGGAAACACAAAGAGGAAATTTGATGCTAAAAAGACTGTAAATGTGTCAGATATCCACTTGATATGACTAACTCAGACTGCTGAAGCTGAATATAAGCTTCACATCAACTTTTAAATGCATTTTTTTTTACAAAATGACTGTGGACACACTGTGGATTTTGGCCTCCATCACTTACATTGAAAGTACACTTGAAGGGGATCTTTTAATATCCAGTATGAACAGGAGGAATGCTTACAGCGAGGAAAACCTCTTTCACTGTTCATATGGACACCTGACTGCTGTTTTAAGACAGACTTGAAAAACTGGGAACCAGAGACAAATCTCAAGATCAGTAGTTCCTCAATTTCAGGTTTCAGGACAGAGAAAAGCTTCAAGTCGTTTTCAACAGCTGAAAATTGCACTTATGTTTATAAATTTGGCTATCATTACATTGTTTTCACATTAAATGTTCATATACTGAAAACTTTCAAAATTCTCAGTGTCTTTTTATACTTCCTCGTGTTTCTTTTACATCTTCTCTTTTTGCCTTTTTGTCTTACATAAAGTACTTTGAATGGCCGTGGTCAAAAAAACAACACTTGTAGAAATATTGTTCTTCAGCTTGAATATGTAAAAGACACATTAAAAGGGATACAGTATCTGCTTGTAACTATTTCTTAGATGACACATTACAACAAGAGTTGGTGCATTTGCTAAACCTACTCAAATAATAATTGATCCTAAAATGATGGCAGGTAAAAAACAAAAGAAGCAACCAAAATAGTTTGAGTTCTTTATTGAGGGGGTTGGCTGTAGAAAAGGAGCAAACTCTATGTTTTAGCACCTTAATACAAGTTATAAAATTAACTGCTGGTTCTCTGGGTTCTCCTGATAAACACAACAACTGGCTGAAGAACATTATGTAACATATAGGCTTGGAGAAGGAGAAGCATTTAATTCACAGAAACCAAGCAACAAAAATGTCTTAATTTGGAAAATCTGTTATATTTAATTACAATCAAGATTAAATTTACAAATTTGGAACCTGGGATTTTAATCAGTGCACATGACATTAGCATGTAACATAAGTTAAAAACACAAAAGGAATTTTACAAATGTTGTTACCTGGAATTAGACAAAAAAAAATATTTAAATACTGGGTGCAGCTGTCTAAGGCATCTTTAATTCATTAGAAAAAAGATCTAGAAGTCTTATACAAAGCAGGAATGAAGCTATACAATGTCACATTATATTTTATTCCTTACACACTGTACAAAGTCCATTTCCTTCTGGGCTGGCCACGCCAACCACAACACTAGGCAGCTTAACTTTAGTTTTTTTTTTTAATATCCTACATTTACTGTGTCTAACCAGACACACACTGTATGTACATATTCAAACATGAAAATACAAACATAAATATGAGCAGGCTCTGTCTATCCATCCCAATGGCATTGCATGTCTCCAGACACATTCTTGAAAAAATACACCAAATATTGGCCACCTAAATTATTTATCGCCCTTGTGAAGCACTTTGAGGAAAACTGGTTAAAAGTGCTTTAATAATAAATCTGACTTGACTTAAGTTCTTGGTCAAATTGCCAAGCAGTTGCTTGCTTTGTATTTAGAGCACCACAGCTTCAGCAGGCTGCACCATTCATTACATATGTATGTCACAGTATTTAAACACGCCACAGTGAAAACTCAAACCTTCAACACAGACGTAAAGCTGCTACCAACTGCCTGATGTTCACCACGCTAATTTGACCAAAAAGCTCTTTTGACAATAAGTCGGTGTATTTCTTAAATGAAAGGAACTCCCATACAAGCTCAGGCTTCAAACTGACTGATGACCTGTAAGTGAAAAGTCAGTACATCTCCGATATATCAACAACGATATGAGCAACAGTATGTTTTAAGTAACTTGTGTGAATACTGTACAGTAGGCCTAATGCTGGTCATCTGTATATCAACAAAAATTAAAACGTCTCAAGTGTTAATTTAGAATTAAAGCTATCACATAGCTGTAAAAAAAAAAAAAAAAAGTTTTTGCATCTGGTGACACGATTGTCAAGTCAGGCCAAAAATTGGAAATGCAACCATATATACAGCAATGCATAGGCTACAAATCACCAAATCAAACCATGAGTAAAGCAGAATAGCAGAATAGAGTTACCCTGGAATTTTGTCTTTTTATTTCTCAGTACACAGGATGATAGTAGGGCTGGGTATCGTTTCAAATGTTTGGATACTAGTGCTGTCGCCATACCTGACTTCTGGTACCACTACGAAAATGATACTTCTTTCGATACCTTACTTTGAAAACATATTTTCTTAAACTATACACACAAGTAAAAAAAAAAAAAAAAAAATTTTTTACAGTTAACAAAAGAAGCATAAGTTATCACGTTGTTTAAACACAAACAGCCACACAGGAACTTGAAGTCTAAAACTGGTAAAATTTGGATTTAAATCACAAACTATAAAATCGAAGAACAAAGAAAATAAGAGCATGAATCTGACCAGACATTTCGATGCCAACCCTCAGGACTTGATATTCAATGCTATGGACCCATTTCAGCACCGGTCAGTACCAAAAAAGTATTGAAATTCGATACCCAGCCCTAAAAGTAAGCGTACCCGTTGTGGTATCCAAGAAGGATAACCAAATGTGTAGGAACCTGGTTTGAATCCAGCAGGGAAAAGGAAGGTTTGAGCAGGTTTGACACTGGGGTGGTCGACTCCTCTTGTTACTTATATTTCACTTGAACTAAATCGTAAGCACCTGATGACTCGAGAGACCTTTCTGACCTTTTTTCAGAGTTATCGATTCAGCCCTGTCGCCCTCAACGACACAGGAAACGAAGAATCTCTCTAGAAAGCTGAACTTGGAGAATTTTAGGTAGTAGATATGATTTGAAACGTGAAAATAAACGCTTCTCCGTTTCCATCATCCTGGCCAAACTACTCAGAACAAGTCCAAAGTACCATGTGGCATGTTATCTTTTAAAGCTAACAAATGATGGTGAGCCATTTTCCAACAGCCCTGTCCCAACGTCTGGCCAAGTTACTCAACGCTGTCTCCTCTACCTCTTTCATTAACTTTTCGGAGGAGTTTCTGTACATCGGAGCATCGGAGTCCTCCACAGCAGCTTGATCCTTCCAGATGTTACTAATGATCTCCTTGTTGCAACTGAAGAAGGTGACATCCCTTTTCTTCATGATCTCTGTGCAGCTTTTCATAAGGTTGATCACAAAATACTGACTGATTACTTCAGAATTTGGTTGGGTGGCTCCCTCTCAAATCTGGTGTTCCACAGGGTTCAATTCTGGGTCCTCTATTATTCTCCTATTATATGTTTCCACTCTGTGACATCATCCCCAATCATGATAATTATTTTCACAACAACAAAGATATGATGTACCAATGAAAATTGAGAGAATCACACCCCTTCAAAAGGCCCAAATATTGCCTTTTAGAGCTCTCAAATCTCCTTAATGTTGATAGAAATCATTTCCATATTACTGTCTTGTCCCTGCACAAAACTCCATCACCAACCAGACACAAGATAATATCAATATAACCTTACTATGCATGTTTAAATGTGATATTAGACTCAGATTTGTTTTGAGTCATCAGGGGTGTTCAGTCTTGTTTTTTTGTTGTTGTTTTTTCCAGTTTTAACATCCTGAATTTCCAGGAAAATTCTGTAATTAACATTTGCTGTCACTGTTCCTGCAGGAGTCGAGATATTCAATCTCAACAACTCTTCTCTTGTTCCCTGTTTGTTTGGAAATTGATTTTAAAATCTGAATGACAACTTTTAAGGCACAGTGAGTTCTGGCCCTGCACTGCATGTTAAACCTTTTACGAGCCTGCGCTCAGCCTGAAATGCTGCTATTTGTTCTGAGGATTTGGCAGCTCAGTGACTGTTTGAAACTTTGCCATAAGAGATGCCAGGCCTTGGATCGCCATGTTGAAAGAGCTCCTTCCAGCTTGATCAGTACCCTCAAAGCACACTTGAACATGTGTTAAAATGTTCTTTTTACAGCCTCTTTGTATCTCTGCTGTAAAATGTTTAAATTTTTAAATTTAAGTCTCATTTAGTCTGTTTTCTTTTGTATGTTGAATTCTCTCACATGTCTACTTTGTAGATCAATTTAATACAATTGTATGGGAAAATGCTATAAATAGTTTATTAATATTATGTGTGATGGTATGCATATACACAGATTTGTGTTATTTTGGCCGATGTAAACTTCTAAAGTTTTGTTTGGGGAATTTCATGTAATGGTCCCCAACTTTTTGGGTATACAGGTTTTAAATCAGCAGACTCCTGCTGAAACACAAATAGCTTAAAACAAAATTACCATTCCACTGAGGTAAAATAAATTTTTGTTAAATGTACAAAATCCGGTGTTGAATTTCTTTTTTTGGTGCTTGATGGCCAATTTCTGGGAGCTCCTGTTGTTGTAAGAACAAAGAAATAAAATAAAACTTGTGCAAGTAAAACCAATCAGGAGTTGAGGGAAGAAAAACAAAAAGAGCCGAGAGGGAAACTGTGACTGGAGTCCTGTGGTCTTGGGTGTTGGCATCTGAATAATTCTGTGGAAAATCTTCCCTCAGAGAAGTTCATAAATAAGCAAGCAGAGTCGAGCATCTGTGTCTGAAGCCTCGCCATCTCGTCATCTTACGCGTTGAGGCGGAGCTGGTGCTGGTCTCCGCTCAGACCAGAAAAAACAAAAATAAACTATTATTAATAAATTTGCTGGATCAGTTTTGAAGTCCACCAGGAAGGATTTGTTTGTACACCACGCTACAAAGTGTCCCAGAGGAGTGAGAGAGGAGATATACAGACTTTTTTTGGAGTATGTCCCACTATGGGACAAGTCACAGACACTCCCTTGGTATGGTCTCCTCTGCCCCTCCTTCCTCTAACACAGTCTTTAGTTTATGAGAGTTTGTCTGCGTATACAGTCAACATACTGTCTGCTCACAGGTTCTTGGTGTTTATGTGAGTCTTGTAATGCTTCGTCAGGTGGTCACTCCTCATGAAGCGTTTCTGACACTGGCTGCACTCGAAGCGCTTGTCTCCTGCAAGAGAAACAAAAAAGAAAGTGGTTGGGTAAAGGGGGAAAAATCTTCCACTAAGGCTAACGGTAACACCAAAGACAACAGGAGCTTTCTTGTGTTTCAGTGTGTTTCAGTGTGTGCGGCAGACAGACCTGTGTGTGTCCTGGCGTGCCGCTGCAGCTCGTCGCTGCGTGTGAAACGTTTCCCGCAGAAAACCCAGTTGCAGACGAAGGGCCTCTCGCCGGTGTGCAGCCGGACGTGAGCTCTGAGCAGCGACGTTTTCCTGAACGTCTTCTCACAGCCGGGGACGTGGCAGATGTGCTTCCTCTTCCCCACCTCCCCGGGCCTGCAGAGCGTCCACACACAAACACGCTCAGTTAGACGAAGTTCTCAGGGTAGAAGGGAGCACTGAACACAACTCCTAACGGTCTCTAAAGGTCCAGTCTCTATAATTTAGTGGCATCTAGCCAAACGGACTTGGCAGAAATGGAATATAATATTTATAAGTATGTTTCAATTAGTGTGTAATCACCTGAGCCCTTTATATCTACATAGGAAGTGGGTCCTCTTCCATGAAGCCCATCATGTTTCTACAGTAGCCCAGAGTGGACAAACCAAACACTGGCTCTAAAGAGGACCTCTTGTGTTTTTTGAGGCCACCGTAGGTTCTCCTTCACGCTTGGAGAGGGAGGAGTATTCAGTTGGTTAAATCACCACTAGATGCCACTAAAATCCTACACACTGCTCCTTTAAAGCATAAAAGGGAATTAAAAACCTTGAAAATATTATATGCATGCAAAGAATCAGAAACCTTATTCACCAAGCACATAAATAACTACAAGGGGTTCGTTAGAGATAACATTTAGAAAAATAAATCTTTGCTTCTGCAACTCGGAAAAAAAAAAAGTATTTATTTATTACACAAAGGACTCAAAATGTTTAAGAGCAAACATCTAGTTCAGTAATTAATTGAACATCTGTCCTTGATACCTATTTCTAGTTAGTATTATTCCATCTAATTCTCCATTCATTACACTCTTATCTGCGAGTCTGCGGCGTTTTTCAAGAGCTGATTCAATCCTGTGATGACTAATAGATTAATGTATGTAACTATAGCTGCATCCCAATTCCTTACTACACACTAATAAGCAGGTTTTAATTATAAGTATGTACTGAGTTCACACTGGAAAAGTATTAAGTAACTTAGTAAATTAAGTATTCTCAAAAAAAAATGGTGTAAATAAGCAAATCTCTAAACTACAGCTGCTGGTTGGGAAACAGTGCAGGAAGACTTTTAATTCATATCTTTCACTGTAACTTTCACTCTCCTGTTTGATTCTGTCTTGTTCTATTTTACCTTGTTTTTATTTCCACTTTAACTTTTTTAATGTTTCTTTTTATAACGTGTTGTGTTTCTTTTGCATTTTGCCTTGATGTCTTTTATGTTTTATGAAAAGCACTCTGAATGGCCTTGTTGAAATGAGCTATTCAAATAAACCTGCCTACACGACACAACGCAGAGAGAGACCCACAACAAGTACAAAACAACAAAATATATTCATTTTTTACAGTCAGCCAGGTACTTTTATCATGTCAATTCAATCTCTTCCCATTTCTCCTGTTACTCTCCACTGTCGATTATCTAATAATGATCTTTAAATATGAGAAAGGCATCAAATTCTGGTATTTTTTGTGAATGTTTCACCCAGCACAATACCACGGAAAACCTGCATAAGTACAAATGTAATACTGACATGTACAGTATGTGTTCATCTCCTAGCAGCCGAGCCAAAAGTAAATTCTGGACATATTTACAGGGATTTCAGTAACACGTTCATCATTATCCATGATCAATAAAATCTTCATCCGTTCCTCGTGTCTGTATAAACAGCCGTTCATGTTCTCCTTTAACCCTCGGAGCCACACTCACCTTTTGTCTGCGTCTTTACAGTTGGGGCAGGTGCAGGCCATGCGTCGCTTCTTCTCTCCCGGCTGGCTGGGAAGCTCCAGGGTGAGGGTCTGATCTACCTGGATGGCCGACTGGCCCTGCGCCGCTGCCAGCTGGAGCCCTCCGCCCTGCATCGTCTGCACCGTCAGGTGCTGCTGGCCTGAAAAACACAGAGACAGACTCACTGAAAGAGACGCAGCAGGACTCCGGCCGGGGCTGCCAACTTCCTAATTAGAATACGAGTTCACTGGCAGGAGCCAAAGACGACTGAAACTCTGATTAATGATTAATGGTGACATTAACATAATACAGACACATGAAAGCAATGAACTGACAACATATTCTAAACAGATGGAGTTTCTATCTGGAGTTGATTAAGATGTTTTTTTCTTTTTTTTGAGAAAAGTAGGAACTCTTACTCCAAGCCACAAAATGTAATCGTTTTGCATTTGTTTGTGTTAAGAAGCTTATTACAGTATATGTTTGAACATATGTGATGTTTATTTTGACGTATGCGATGATGAATCTGATGTCATGTTTAATATATGAGATATAAGTTTTGATATTTGTGATATTTTTGATGTACTTTATTGAATAGTTAATAGCTTTGAGATGTTGATTAGTTAACCACGCCTGCCGGGTGTGTATGGATGTATAAATATGGGTGTGTTATCCATTTTTGCAAACATTTTGACCTGATAAGGACTCGAGTGGGATTGAAATGTTGTTCTAACTGATTAAATGTTGTGGCTTAGAGTAAGTGTGCATGTGTGTGTTAATAATTAACAACATAATTAAATTATTCTGGTCCCAGTCTATAGTGTCTGTTGCTTGTTTCCAGAGAAAGTCCATCAATTATGTCCTCAAGGTCATTAAAAAAACCTGACGTAGCCTTGGACCAACATCAGCTCACCTCCGGCGTTTGTGATGGTGACAGGAACTCCCTGAACTTGGACCCCGTTGATGCTGATGGTCTGCACCGCCTGGGCTGCTGAGGAGAGCTGTGACGTATTCAACGCGATGATTCCCCCCGCCGGGGCAATTTTAGCCAGAGTCCGCTCCTTCCTCCCCCCGGCCAGTGTCCTCTTGGTGCCGGCAGGTGACGAGGTGGTGGTGGTGGCGACAGAAGTGGTGGGGGTCGTTGTTGTGGACACTGTATCCTGGATCTGGACAGACTGCCACTCACCCGATGCTGTTTTGAAGAGGATCTGAGAGAAGAAAAAGAGTTTTCATTGTTTCCCCTTCATGCTTTAAACAGTAACGCAGCTGAAACTTCACACTGTACATAATAATCACAACGGATGCAAACCAAGACCAACAACACCAAGTCAGAAAGGTGAGACGTTGTCTGAACGAATACCTGCGTAGGTGTCGGCTCTGCGGCGGCGACCTGCAGGCTCGAGGGGACCGACTGTCTCTGTGGGACCTGCGGCAACGTGGCGGAGGCGGCCTGCACCACCTTCAGGGCCTGCTGGGGGATCTGAACCACCTGAGAGTCATGTTTGGGTTGGACCAGCTGGACCTGCTGCACCACAGCTGGCTGCCCGGGACTCTGCACAATCAGCAGGTTGTTTCCTGCCTGTAAATACAAACAAGAGAGAGAAATACAGTGATGCTTAAAGCTTTTAGAAAACTTATCTGGAGTGATGTGACCATTTTTCACCATTTTCTGACATTTTATGGACAAACAATTAATAGATTAGTTGAGAAAATAATTGACAGATTAGTTGTTTGGGCCATAAGATGTCAGAAAATAGTGAAAAATGTCAATAAGTGTTTCCCACAGCCCAACATGCTGTCCTCAAACGTCAACAACAAAAGATGTTCAAGTTTACAGTCATAAAATCCAGTAAAATTCAAATTCGTTTGCAGTTTTGGCTGCTGGAAAATAATAGAAGGGTAAATCAGTGAGGTCTCTCAGATGTACCTGAATGATGTTGTCACCAGCTTCTATCAGGATGGTCTCCATCTGCTCTGGGGGAGGGGAGGCAGCCTGTGCAGGAGGAGGAGGCGGAGGCTGAGCAGCCAGAACCACTTTCTTCTTCCTCCCTCGTCGTCCCTTTCCTGTAGTGGGAGGGGCCGCTGCCGTCTCCGTGACGATTTGAGTCCCGCCCACCTCTCCGGTAGCCACGTTGAGCGGCAGCGTGAGCCCGCTGGGGAGCTGCACCATGTTTGCGGCGGTGTTGTTTGACTTTCGCAACTTGGGCGAGGGCTTGATGGCTACAGTCTTCTGCGGCGTGACCGGGGTGGCGGCTGCCGCTGGCGCCGGCACCGTCATGGGAGTGGTGATGATGGCCTGGTTGGTGCCTGGTATGAGCTGGATCTGGCCCCCCTGTGGCATCATCTGGATGGTCTGGGCGCCCTGGATTTGCGGCATCACCTGGTACTGGATGTTGGCGGGGGCGGCGGTGTTGGTACGAGCCGGGCTCTGCTGGATAGTGAGCACGATGGGGCTGCCGGGGGCCGAGGAGCCCAGACCGGCGGGGAGCTGGATCACATTGCCCTTGGCTGACAAGAAGCCCAGGTTTTTGGGCGGAGCTGGGGCGATTGGAGCCGGCTTTATGGGGAGGAGCCTGCGAGGCTGCGGCTGAGCTGGAGGAGAGGTGACAGGAGCCTGAGCAGCGGGAGGGCCGATCTTACTACAAGTGGCAGCCAGGAGGGCCAGAGGAGAGGGCTGGGTCTCCTGCAGGGAGACACACAGTCAGACGACTCAGATACAACACACACGATCCGCTCGCAAACCAGCCTGACAAGAATCAGCACTTAGAGAGACAGAAGGTGAAAAAACTAAACCAACAGATATCCAGAGTTATAAACATGTAACCAGGACATCACCGGAGAATAAAAAGGAGCCTGTTACACATACATGTGTGGACCATGAGGCTGGATTCTATTAATAAAATCTATTATCACAATGATTTTCATCAAATACTTTGATGCTGATGTATGTCAATATACTATAATGCGAGAATGTTTTAATGACTGTTGGTGCTTTAAAAGACGAAAAAAACAAAATGTATAACAGTAAATTCTTAGTCAAGTGGATGAAATAACCAAGCAAACAGCACTCAAAACAAAACAGCTAAATCATTTCAAGAAATTGTGTTAATTAAGTCAGTTCCAAGTAGCGCTACAACAATTATTCGATTAGCTGATCGAAGGAAAATTAATAGGCAACGATTTTGATGATCAAAATATTGTTTTAGTCATTTTTTAAACAAAAAATGCCAAATATTTGCTGGTTACAGCTTCTCCAATGCAGTGATTTAATGCTTTTCTTCGTCATACATGATAGCAAAGTGTTTCCTTATACCTACCCAAAGATTTGGGTAGGTATAAGGTATATTAAGATATCACCTTTAAACCTGCAGTGTGAAACTTTTACATATAAATGAACATCTGTTACATTCAAGCTCTTGCCAGACAAGTTCACACAATGCTGATCACCGCCAGATAAACCACTCTGTATTTCACAGTATGATGTAGTTTTTAATGTTTTCTATGGGCAGAGTGCACTAGAGACTTCCGCAGGCCGAGTCGGCTAACTTCCAGTTAGCTCTCTGCTAACTTGAATAAGGATAAAATAGTTTGATCATGCTGCTCTTCTAGACTTTCCAAATGTTATCAGACCGAATGGATCAAACTCTGACAGTGAAATCATTTCATGCAGGTTGTGTGACGCTCAAAACTATTTATCCACCGTTTTACAGCCACGACAGTAGTGACAGAGTAAGATACAGCAGAGCCTGTGATGTAAGTACAACAGTGTTTTTGTAATTACTCTCACTGCCAGAAGGGGGAGACAAAAGTCCCACAGACCAGCTTTAACTTTAAGTTATTTGAAATTTTAACAGCATTTATATAATAATTCATTGAGAAAATAATCAGCATGTTAATCAATAAAGAAAATAATTGCTAGATGCAGCACTAGTTGATCCACTTAGTAACTTTTGGAGTTTTCAACCACGTCTTACCTTCAGCTGAAACTGAACAAGACTCACACTGTTCCCAAAGTTAAAGAATCCAAGCTCAGACATTTAGCTCCACATCACAGCTGTGACGTCATATTGATATAATCTCCAAACTCTCAACTGTTAAAGTAGTAAATTCACTGCATCATCGAGCTGCTTCACTGTGTCAGCTCTCACTTCATTTTTTTTCTCCAACGCACTGAAAAACTTAAATTTCCAAAGTGTGATCCCGGCACAGAGGAGTCACGGGTTAAATGAGATTAAGATGAGTAAAAAGAATGCGACCGAAGCGTAGAGAGTAGCGGGACGCGGCGTCCGGCTGTTACTCACTTGTGTGGAAGCGGTGGAAGGCTGAAGGTATTCGCTGGGACTGACAGCAACAGTGGTGGCCATACTGTCCTGTTGTTCTGGGAAAACAAACACACACACACACACAGCAGAGTCAGTTTCAGGCTGCCTGCGCTGCAGCATCTATTTTCAGCGGTTTGACGGTTCAAGAACATCACACAGGACATTCCTGCGAAACAGAAACACATCTAAAAGAAGGAGAGCTGTGTAATCCTCATCAGTTACACTAATGAGGCAATTAACTTGTAAATATTTGTAGAGCTGCAGCGATTAATCGTTTCAGTTATTATTTATAAGCAAATATGCTGAATATTTGCTGGTTACAGCTTCTCCAATGCAATGATTTAATGCTTTTCATCATAATAAACTGATTATCTTAGTTTTTTGGACTTGAGTAGCAACTAACAATTGATTTCATTATAGATTTAATTTTCTCAATTAATTGTTTTGTCTATAAAATGTCAGAAAATACCCGTTATAATTTTACCAAAGGTCTTATTTTGTCTGAAAGCCAAAGATATTCAGTTTACTATCATATATAACAAAGAAAACCATTAAATCATCACTTTTAAGAAGCTGAACGCAGCAAATGTTCAAGCATATTAGCTAAAAAAATGACTAAAACAATGATTCAATGATTCAAATAGTTACTGATTAATTTTCTGTTGACTGACTAATCGATTAATCAATTAATCAACTAATTTTTGCAGCTCTATCTTGGACTGTGATTGACAAAATAAGTTATTTAAAGACGTGACCTTTGACCTTTGATTCTTTTCTCTCTATTTTTGGATTGACAATAACTGTTAGTTGTAGCGAGTCAATAATTAGTCGATTAGTAAATTAATCACCAACTGTCGACTCAAAACGATGAATTGATTGAGAAGAAAATGTCTCTGATTCCAGTTTCTGAAATGTTAATATTTTCTGTCTTTAGTCCTTTATGAACATCTTTAGGTTGTTGACTGCTGTTGACATTTTTCACCATTTTATGAACCAAACAACTAATCGATTAATCAAGGAAATAATCAACATATCAATCGATAATGAAAATAATTGATGCAGGCCTCAATATTTGCATGTAAACATATTCAGTCTCTTACAGCATTAATGAAAGACAGTTTTAACTAAATATATATAAATATTGAAGGCAGGACATCCATTAGAGAGGTAACTGTGGTGTAATTATGACGCACTGTGCTGTTTAGACATATGAAGACCACAGGATGATACTGGTGTTCTGCTGGTTTAACCCTCTTTACTACACGTCCCAGTTACATGTGTTACTAACCATTTCCTAGTTCCACTTTTTCTCTCCCAATACATAATCAAAGGGTTTTGATTAATACTAAGTTTCACTCCAATACCAGTCAATCATTCCTCTATATGTAAATGAACACAAGGCTGTAAGTAAGTATAGAAGGAGACCAGAGCTGCAAAGATGAATCAATTAGTTGACTGACAGATAATTACTCAGCAACTATTTTGATAACTGATTAATCGTTTAAAATTGATCCTTTTTCAAGCAAAAATGCCAAACGTTTTCTGGTTTCAGATCTGAAGCCGTCTTGTGTCATAGACGGTAGTAAACAGAACATCTTTGACTTTTTGACTGTTGATAAGACAAAACAAGACATTTGAAGACGTCACCTCCAGCTCTAAGAAGTTATAAACAAGACATTTTTCACAGTTTTCTTACATTTTATAAACAAAACAGTAAATCGATACAATATTATTCGATAATTAAAAATAATCATTAGTTGCAGCCATAGTTGAGACTTTGATAAAAACATTTATTTTACTGTTTATTTATAATGTTCTAGAAAGTTATAAAGTTATAGTGATACCACATATTTATCACAGTGATTAGAAGGATTTAATTTGGATCTATCACATCTAGCTGACAACTGATCTGTTTAAACTAATATTTATGTTGCTTGGTACTGGTGCATCACTCATTTATTTAGATTTTTGAGGTGTTTTTGCCTTTAATCAACAGCAGACAGTATAGAAATGGTCAGACAATGAGAGAGGTTGAACCAGAGACCAAAATAAATGTTTCTTAATATTAATCATTACACCAGTGGATGAAAATTATCTTGCAAACAATTATAAACTGAAACAAGTATTTAATTACAGGCATTATAATCTCTTATTTTTGTTAGACAACATATTTATCTTTAGTTATTCACTGCACACTTTCAATCTGCACTTTATCAGCCAACATTAAAAGGTTGCCAGCGATTCACTTTGATTGATTATCTATCTGAAATACCTTTCCAAGTCTCAAGTTCATTCTCATGCAGCAACCTACAGCTGTCCGAAATGTGAGAAAGAAACATGAACCATCTGTGAACAAGGCGTCATAACCGTGTGTGAAACATCACAGGTATCTTCTGCTAAAGCTGATGTAAAGTAGCATCAGGTAAGCTGCTTTCCATGAAGTTAGCCGAGCTGTAATGTTTGGCCTTGAAAAAGCATAAACACAAATAACTTTGACAAACACTTATCAGACTACTGGCAACCGTTCAGATGCTCTCTAAGCAGACAAATGCTCTTTTGGACTGCAGTCAAAAACATAAAGCGAGAAAAAGGCAGAATATTTATTAAGATAAGTATATTATATTCCTGTTCATATAGCAGCATAAGTACATTTAGGGCAGGCTGCCCAATAGTTTAAAGAACAGGGTAAATCTTAGGCACCAGGGTTAGATGCTGCCTGACGGCTAAAGTGGTAAAACATACATATGATTTGAGTAAACTATAGTGCAATACAGCTTGTACACAACATCACAAGTTTTTAAAAATATATATCCTGAAACAAATTCCAGTGCAACAGATACATTTACAGATTAAAAGTAGGCAATCTGCTGCTGCTTCTGATTTTATGTGGCCGTATTGCTTGGAGGGTATTTTTCAGTTTAACTCCACATACAGTTTGTCATCAGACAGTCATGAACACAGGAAACAAACTGAATTATTAGTATTCATAGTATTTAAGTACATCAGCTGAGCTCAAGGCTTGGAATCAAACAGCGGGTGATCATAACCACATGACAGCCACAGAGCAGTGTTATAGCAACCAAAGCGACAAGTGCACAAGCTGCCGGGGAAGTACCAATTCATCGGCTACTCTACGCCATCAGCATTAAAGCAGGCTTTACTACCAACAGCCCCGGTTTGTGTCTCTCATGTACCATCACGTTCAAGTCTGACAGCTAAGCATTTGTATTTTGAAAGCCAAGAAAGAAAATGTTTGAAATATTTTGTTTTGTGCAGTGGGCACATATTTTTTTCATCATCCAATGACCATCTGGGTTTGACCACCAGGTTGTTTGTTTTTTCAGAAAAACAGATGCTTAGCTCCCTGACGCCAAAGTCATGATAAGAAATGAGCAACACAATCTAGGGCTTCATTACAACCACACTCAAACATGGATAAAGATAAACTATGTTATGTTTATTATGAATGAAATGTCTGAAATACCAAACACAGATTGCTTAATTCCGCCACCTCATCTGTCAACACTGACCTTTACCCTGACAAAAAAAACCAAACAGTCTGTTTCCTCTCATGTCGTCACTCATCAAGTATTAATTGAGAATAAGTATAAATGCAGCTGGTACTTTAAAGGGCAGGTTCACAGTTTTTCAAGCCAGGAGCCCAAATGAACACTGAAATTGAACAAATCCACAGTGTGTCCACACATTTAAAAGTTGATGTGAAACTTATATGAGGCTTCAGCAGTCTGAGTGAGTCATATCAAGTGGATATCTGACACATTTACAGTCTTTTTAGCATCAAATTTCCTCTTTGTGTTTCCTCGGATAGTGTTTCCCTGTTGAGCTGCAGTAGAAGTAGGCTATAGTAACAAAAAGAGGGACTTTGGTACTAAAAAGACTGTAACGTTGAAAGATATCTACTTGATTTAACTCATTTGGACACTGAAGCTTCATATTAGCTTCAGATAAACTTTTAAATACATTTCTGCACAGAAGGAGGACTGTGGATTTTGTCCCCCATCACTTACATTGTAAGTGCATTATGAAGGGATCTTATCAGTATGAACAGGAGGAATGTTTACAGCAAGAAAAACATGTTTCAGTGTTCATTTGGGCTCCTGACTGTTGTTTTAAGATACACTTGAAAAATTGTGAACCCGTCCTTTAAACTTTCACAGGAGGACACTTCAGCCAGCTGAGCCACTAACGTTAGTCTCTCTTAGCTGAGATACATTTATGGACATACTAACGTGGATGTGTTATGGCAGAGCTGCTAAGTCAGCAGATATCTTCACAACAAAGAGCCCTGCTTCTGCGTTTTTTTTCCACAACCACCACCAGTTATGCAAGTGTCTCTTTAAAGCCTTGCGAGTAATAATACAGATAAGAGAGAGAGAAATAAAAAGGCAAAGCGGCCTCAAAATTGATTTGCAGCTAACGTTAGCTGGCAAGCTAATAACTGACCGGGGCAGAGTGAAGCAGCTAGCGGCTAACTTAAGCTGATTTGATCCGTGTGGAGCTTAGTTTCGACTTGAAAACGGACCGATGTGGCACCGTTACTTGCACTATGTATTCAACTTTGTATTTTATTGAGGATTTGGTTGTTTCAGATTTGTAAAGACAACAGACGGAGCAGCTGTACACTCGGCTAGCTGACGCGTAGCTAGCGAGTCAAACTCTCTTTGATTAAAAAAAAAAGGTAGCCGTTTTCCGGAAGTGCGTTGCTTCTTTTTTGCTTCACACAACTGCCGGAGTCGCCCTAAAATATACTTAATTGCACCACATCGTGTCCCCGTGCGTCCCCGTTCAAAATAAATACAATGTTTTAACGAAGCAGAATGTAATATAAACACCAATGTTTTAATTCCTACCCACCGCTCATGACGACATTCGCTCTCCGCGAGCCTTGAAGACCGAGCCCGTAGAGGAATCCGCCCGCGCTGCTGCACCAATCGACGGACAATGGCGCCTTGAGCGACGGCCGTTCCGATCAATCGGCTGGAGCTGTCGTTGTGATTGAAATTCGACTGAACCAATTCGGATACAGAGTTTTGCTACGTCAATCGATGGATGACGGTTCCACCAATGGGATGTCGAGGTTATGCTTGGAGGGGGCGTTTTTCTCGAACGAGCAGGAGAACCATTTCACTGACGTCCCTAACGGCCAATGTGAGTTTTGAGGGGCAGTTCGGTCGAAACAAGAATGACAACCGTGTTGATCAATGAGCTTTAAGACCTGTTTAAACTGCCCCGTGGTTTATTATGACGAACAGACCTTTACGTAGGAGAACACAGACCGCTATAAACCGGTGTACAGGGATTATAACAGCGGTGGGAAGTAACTAAGTACATTTACTCAAGTGCTGCACTAAAGTACAATTTTGAGGTACTTGTACTTTACTTGAGTATTTCCATGTGATGCTACTTTAATATTCCACCCCACTACATTTCAGAGGGAAATATTGTACTTTCTACTCCACTACATTTATTTGACAGCTTTAGTTACTTTTCAGATGAAGATTTGACACAATGGATAATATTACAAGCTTTTAAAATACAACACATTGTTAAAGATCAAACCAGTGGTTTCCAACCTTTTTGGCTTTTGACGTCTTACAAAAAGCAGTGTGTAGTCGGGGTCACATTTCACATGTCTATGAGTTGTTAACAGCTCCACCAAATAGTGATTTTTCCCTCTAAACTTCTCACATGCTTTCATTTCAATAAATGTTCAAATGATCCAATATTTCAGCAAAAATCAAAGATTAGAGAAAAAGTCCAAAAAACTGAAAACAGATTTGTGTATCAGAACTTTGTTTTTTCTTCTTTCCTCTCCCATTAATCATCTCACGACCTCTCAGATTTATCTGCTGACCCTTTTGGAGGGGCCCGACCCCTAGGTTGGGAACCACTGGACTAAACTAGCTAACTGTATATAAAGTAGTGTAAACTAGCTCCACCTCCAGCAGCTACAACAGTAACATGCTGCTCTAACACTGATGCTTCACTATTAATAATCTAATGATGTCATATATAATAATATATCGGTCAGAGGGACCAAACCATTACTTTTACTGCAATACTTTAACTACATCAAGCTCATAATACTTATGTACTTTTACTTAAGTAGGATTTTTCATGCAGGACTAATGTAATGGAGTATTTATACATTGTTGTACTGGTACTTCTACTTAAGTAAAGGATCTGAGTACTTCTTCCACCAGTGGATTATAAATGTATTTTAAAGCTATGAACATACATGCTGTGATCCTATACTTCTTGGCCTGTTAATGGCGTGTAGTTAATTACTGTATAGTTACAGATTGATTCACCTGGTAGTTCTTATTAGGCACCATTTCACACCAGAGACACCTGGCTAAAACATGTATGCAAGCTGTTGTCTATTGAGATCTTTTGTGTCCAATACAACCTGTACAATAGGCTGTGGCAGTTCATCTTTACCTATAGTATTTAACAGTGGTGGACAAACTATTTGAAGCATTTGCTGTAAGTCCCCTTCCACTCAAAAATGTGTTTTTCTCCTTGTTCCTACAGTTGGATGTTTGAGCCTCACCGTGCAGAATGATGTATGTGCAGAGTTTGACACTAGGAGACTGTTTTTAACTCAATTCATCTGCTGAAAGTGGAAAGTTTCTCTGTGCTCACTGAAAATCTGATTTTAATGTACCTATGAGCATGATTTGTTTAGCGTTTGTGCACTGAAGGCTTCAAGTTTCCACATCACACCTGTGTGAGTTAAATATCGGACCAAGATTGGCTTCCAAACTAGTTGTGATGTCACAAATCATGCTCCCAGACCTGCTCCATGAACTCAGATTTTCAATGAGTGCAGAGAAATTTTCCTCCCTCAGCAGATTAATGTGTAAACAAACTCTGCACATACATCATTCTGCACAGAGAAGCTCAAACATCCAACTGTAGGAAATAGAATAAACACTATAAAAATACTCCATAAAATATAAAAGTCCTGTATTCAAAAACTAATTTAAATGAAAGTGTAGAAGCATAATCAGAAAAATGTATATAAAGTATTAAAAGTGAAAGCACTCATTATGCTAATGGCACCTGTTAGTGTTATTATATCATTGGCGTTGGGGCCAAAATTATGATTTTGATTAAATATGGGGAATTGAAGTAGATCTATTATAGATTATTTGAGATTAATTGTTGTTGGAGTGTTGAAACTCCCTTTGTGACAATCAGCTGATTGAGGCTGTAATTGTATCAGCTGGTATATAAGAGCTCTGAGCTGTTATGAAGTGTCTGTTCTTTGGTTTGTAGCCACACAGTTGATCGCTGAGTTAAATCTAAGTTGTTTTTTATATCTTTTATTAATATCAACCCTTCTGTAGGTTATCTGGTAAGAATCATTTGTTTGTGGAAAAGAAGCAGCACAACGGAGACTGAATGAGAAGGGAAAATAAATATGATAAAAATCAAGAAACCAGTGGACTCTGAGTGATGTTTGAGTGAGTGAGAGCAAATTCGTGGATTGAAAATTGCTCTTTTAATAAGTTCACTGTTAATTATGTATTAATATGTCAACTCCTCAAGATTATGACCACAAGATGGAGGATGAGGACCTGTCATAGTTAATATTGTACGTCAGTGGTGCAAATTTCTAACTAATTTCCTATAAATCAAATTATCTGGACTCAAATGATATGGAGTAAACTTGAGGCTTTTGGTGCCTGCTTTGCCTGGTTTGTAATCCAGCCTTGATTCTGCAGCCTTGACATCTTGACACTGAACTCTTGTGTTTGAACACTGATTCAGGAAGACTTGTCTTTATTGTTTGGTGTTGGTTACAAACCAATGAGAAAGGCTGACATGATCCCAGCTCCGCCATGAGGGTCTTTGAGCCTGTGGAGAAAATGTTCCAGTCGTGGCTGTCAGTCCCATCTGTTGTCAACATCCGCTGACTTGGCCTCCAGCACTGTGAGCTAAGATGAGCTGTCCCTCTTTCTCATTGGATCGCTCCCCCGTGACTCTATTCACATCCACAATGCATGCGGCCCTTTTCATATAGGCTTTTCCCAAAGAGCGCACTTGACCTTATTCACATTCTGTCGTCTCTGTTTCTCCCTGCATCGCTGCATGGATTTTTAAATCGCTTGGGAAACCGGAGTCCTGCTTTTAGCTCCAGCGCTTTCTCCCTCTTCACCTCAAGTGTGCTGTAGTTGGCGGTGGAGGATGCAGATACTGTCTATCACCTTCTCCCCCGAGCACCTCTGTGAAGAGCCTCAGAGAGAAAGAGCTGCATAATTTAACTGGGATATCTCACTTTTTTTTTTTCACTTAACAGGCTTCACGAGTGAGCCAAAGCGTTAGCTGGAGAGTTTTCGGTCTTAAACATTTCAAAGGGGAGAGCTGACATTAAAAAATGAAAACACTTTCCATGCAGAGAGAATCCTCCACCAGGAACTGTTTAGCATCCTGTTACAGTGTTAACACACAGAAATGGATGCCGTCGCCGCATTCATGTGCTGCAGGGAAGGTCGCACCCAGAGCGTCCATATTGGCTGCTAAACAGCACTGTGTGTTGCTCCTTAATAAGCTCATTTAACAGATTTCTGTTACAAAAATGTTGGTTATGATGTTTAGGCTGGTAGTCATGGTAACGTAGTAATAAATGTGGATGTGTAGAGGAGTTTTCTACTATAGGACTGAGAGCTGGGACACTGACGTCATGTCCTTTAATTATTTTTACTCGTCTTTGATTGAATTACATACGCTTTTGTCATTATATGTTTTCATTTGCACCTTATGAAGCACTTTTATAACCCTGGCTTTGAAAAGTGCTTTATAAATAAAGATTTACTTCCTTATTTACTATGTATTTAAGGTAAAATTTGGGGGTTTTGGGAACCTGGGATGAGTTTTAACATCGGTATGTATTTTAAAGGTTGATTCCAGCATATACATAAAGGCAGCATGCAGAGTCCATGTCCAGTGAAAACCATGCATCTCTAAATTTGATGGTTTTGAATTTTAAAACTTGAGGGTTAAGTGTTCATTTGTGGGTTGAGAAAATTCTCCCGTTTCTTTGGTAAAATTGTATTACTATTTTATCATATTATTCAAATTGGATAATCTGAAAAATGCATTTTCACAAAGCTTTAAAAACTGAACTTTAAGGTTTATTCTTGACCTTGGAAACAGCAGCTTGACTAACACATTCTCAACACAAGGTCCAACTTTGTTTTTGAAGCTTTCAACCTTATCTTGTGGCCTTCCTTGCACATGAAGTCTGTTCAGTTGTCATGGAGATGGCGGTTATCGTGTATCAGAAGGTCTAATGTGGCTTTGCAAAAAAAAAAAAGTAAGTTGGGCCTTGTGTTGAGAATTTATTTGGCAACAGCTGCAAGTTAAACCTGCATTGTTGTTTGTTGCTGAGCGGGTAGCGTACAGTGAGGTTTTAGAGCTTTTTTCTCTGGAAACAGCTGCCTGCTGCGGCCGAAAACGACGCTATGAGAGCTCAGAGAGTGAACCAAAACAGTAAAGTTGCAGCCAGACAGATAAACAATGAGCTGAAACTACACACTGACAGCTCATACATTGTTATTATGAAAAATATCGATTATAGCAGCTTTAACATTTTGGAGATACATGGTTTTCATAGAACAGAGACCGTCATGTTAACAATTTATTCTAATAATTAAAAGAATTTGACTTTATTTTTGATGTCTGGTCAGATTTTGCTGGATGACGGACGACCTCGATTCATGATATTTCTAAAGTCTCAGCTGCTCTTTGGTGGAACTGACACAAAACTTTATTTATCTGCACTGTTTATAATTATAACAGTTATTATTATATCATAACTATGAAGCTTGAATTTAAATCAGGTGAAGTTTCTCATAAAAAATACATTTCTTTTTCAACAACAATCAGTGTTATCATTTAAATATTCGAAATGAAAAGTGGAAAATGATGCCACACAACAATGTTTATTTTCTTCTTTTTTTTTTTTCTTTTTTTTTACTGAAAACGCTGAGCCAGTAGCTCCAGCTTCAGGGTACTGAGAAATAGAATGAGCAAAATACACCTGGGCATTTCAACAAATAAACACAGGTAGACAGGTAGAGATCGGTCACGGCAGATATACACACTGTGAGGCAGGGCGAGGCGGGAAAAACAAAATGAAGGGTCAAATATTGTAGTTGATGTAAGTAACTCAACAGTAGTTTTCTCTCTTTATATTTAAATCAAAGTGTTTCCCTTTCTATGACTACCCATCAGCATATTAATCACAGATGGAAGATGAATGTAGCTGCATTGTCACATGTAGGATATCCACAGAAACATTAAAGAGGAGTAACATGGTTCCATTTTTCGTTTGTTTTCTTTCGGTTTTCGGTGAGCTACTTGAAAAATCTGAGTAACGCTATTTTTAAAAAAAATCAACTGTAAATTTCTGAGGATGTGATTTTTTCTTTGGTGTATTTTTCCTACTCCTGTGAATATCTGTCCGAATGTAAACGACAACTACATGTGGTAAAATCCTTCATAAAAGAGGAATAAATACCAAATAGCAACAGTAGCCTCAATAGACCAGAATGCAATGCAGCTCCAGGACATGTTGTGCTTTGAGTATGAAGCAGCTGAGATCAATGACATCCCCCTTTGCGATATTCATATCATAGCTCGATGATTGAAAGCAGCTGTCAAGTGGCATTTTGGGACTGCATAGGACATCATTTGAAACAGAAACAGTATCTGAAGGAGGATTTTTTCCAATTTCAGAGAAGCAACAGCTCTGGTTTGTGTCTTTTTGTGTTGGTATAACATTGAGTTTGATATGTGAACAGCCAGTGTTAATGGCAAGCAGATGTTTAGTTTGATGCATGTGACTGTGGCTTATTATTTTTCCCACTACAGAGAGGTCAGATCCTTTGGAAACCACCATGTTAGAGGAGTAACAACAGAATTACAGAAAGTGATGCTTATTCTTCTTCAAAAAACAAAAGCCAGACTTCTATGAGCTGATCTGATTCAACTACAGGCTACCTTGTAAAACAAGGTGATGTTTTAGACTGTGACTGTCATTCAGACCAGTGATATCTGTAAACCACTGAAGGAATAACAAGCACACTATTAAAATGAAAGGCAGCGACAAGATTAAATTACAGACCGCAGAAAACTACTGTTTGCACTTCCTGCCACACCGGTGATGTCACAGCAGGTGATTCACCTTTGACAGCTAATGCGAAACATCCCTTTTGTACATGTTATATACATGTAAGTTGTTTTTGTTAAAAGCTAATTTGAAACACCTACTGTGACATCACAATGACATCACATCATTAGCAAATTTCAATCCATAAAGGGCAAAGCACATTTCTGATTTGTTTGAATCAAACAGGTCTGGTGCTCGTTGACAGGTGTTTCCTGTGTTTGGAGAATCAACCAACCAGAGATTTGTAGGTGAGATTGTGAACGCAAATGTCAACTTCCTGCATAGCTAGCAAGCTACTTAGCTATAGCCATGAGAAATAGAGAAAAAAATGGAGACAAGTGTGAATGAGATCATACCATGGACGTATTACAGAAAACTGGATACTGCATTCAAAGATGGCGTCCATTCATTCACTATGAAAGTTGCTCAGTGGCCCATGAAGCCAAAAAAAGTCCACCATGTGTCCACTGGCTTCCACTTTTTGGGGCCCATAGAGCATGCTCAGTAGAGTCCGTCTCCAGCTCACCCTAGACTTCTGGTTGGCTACTTATTCACTTGATTGGGGATAAAATAATTTAATCATGTGGCTCTTTTAGACTTTTCAAATGTTATTGAACCGAATGAATCAAATCTTGATAATAAAACAAGTCATTTCAAGGGGTTTGTGACAGAGAAAATGTATTCACTGTTTTACAGCTGCTCCTTTTCCAAAGATTGTGGGAAAAATGCTTTTTGAGCCAGTGTGCGTCATGTGACGGACACAGTAACACAGTTTGGCCACTATATCAAATTGGCTTCACAGCTCGCTGCTGTTCCTGGGGGCTCAGATTGTACAGGTTGTTATAAGTCGAATTATGGAAATAACAATTAAATCCACATATTTCTCAAATAATTCCAATACAGTTGTTGTTCTCAGGTCTCTCTCACAGGAGAGATCTTGATCTCAATAAGATTACCTGATTAAATAAAGGTTATTTACACTCACCGAGCACTTGATTAGAAACACTTGTCCAATCTAACGCAATCCAATACAACAGCTCTGCCATAAATTCTACTTTTACGAAGCTTAAACACTTTCAGTTTTTGTTGACATTGAAAGGTGATAACTCTACTTAATTCTCAGTATAATGCACTCCAGTACATCACCACCACCCACTACCTCGATAATAAACATAAAGTAGAATTATCACCTTTCTGACAATGTCAACAAAAACTGAAAACGTATAAGCATCGTAAAAGTAGAATTTATGGCAGAGCTGTTGTATTGGATTGCATTAGATTGCACAGGTGTTCCTAATAAAGTGCTTGATGTGTGTATTTCTTCAATCAACATGACAAACTTTAAATTAATCCCCTCTTCCAAATGGAAATCAGCTAACATGAACATGATGTCAGACCAAATTATTGAAGTGAGACTAAGTAAAGCAGTCTCTGTGATTCAGCTTTTGACTCACCTTTCAGCTAGTAAAAAGTTTTCAACAAGGTACAAATAATAACCTATGATGCAAATGGATCGATCAACAGTTAAGACACCATCAATACATTCAAACATTGCCGTGTTCATGCTCCAGAAAGCACTTCTATTATATTGATTAAATCTTGATTTCAATTTTTAATCAAATTTTATGTCACTTGTGTAATTTTCATTAGCTTTAGCACTGTAGCTAACAGTGGATTATTGTTCTTCTCAGGCAGATAAAGGCAGATAAACCAAACAGTCTGTAGGTTACTGGATGATTTATGATGTGAATTTCACCTGACCTTGAGTTTATCAGTCCTCCAACATGGTGGCTTGTGTTTTTTAAACCACTTGTACCTCGACTGTCCAAATGCTGGATGGTGGGCCTCTGTTGCCCTTCCTCTGTGTGTGTATATCTATCCTGAGGGCGTCTTTTAATCCAAAAACCTCATTTTGACAGAATGGAAGAAAAAACAAAGAAACGGCAGCAAAACGACAGTTGTACAAATCGACCAGTGCATTGTGTTTTAAAAGTCCAGTTCATCAGGGTCAGGAAATTTGCAAAGTGAGTTCATAATTCAGGCTCTCCTTTTGATTTTGCCGACGTCTTTGCAGGTGAGAAAATTTTTTCAGTCCCTCCTCAGACGAGGCTGAGTCCTCTGCGTCGGCAGTTTTCCCACCATCCAACCGCAAACACTTTCCCTCCTTTCATGAGTCCAAATCAACAGAGAGGTGGGTCCATCCCAGTCCAACTGGACACAGAGATTTCCAGGGACTCTGACCGGCTGATGCTGGAAGACTGGCAGACCAGTAGAGATCAGTCCTCCATACAGAAACCTGGAGACACAGTTTGGAGTCCAGTTAGAGTTAAACGTCAGCCACGTGTTAGCAGATATATTGGACCAACACCAAGAGTCTACAGCTATGCTAACAGCTCTGTGAAGCTTTATTTAGACCGAAATGTACAATTTCTTCATCTTTCATTATGCATTCCTCAAGAAATAGAAACAGACTGAAACAACATATAATAATAATAATCAATCTATATAAATCTTTACATTCCAGCAATCAATATATCAAGTTTCAATTAGATTTTAATACATAACTAAACATACCCATTGTACTATAAATCATTTCTATATTGAGACCTTATCAACAATCACACAGATGACCCATGTGGTGGCGAAGATAATTAAATAAATAAATAAAACATAAAATCTGGGTCAAAATGCTAGAAACTGCGACATAGCTAGACAAAGTTGTTGTATTGGCTGCTGTGTATCAGCTACTATTAATAAAGAAAAAGAAATATAAGTCATTTATAAACCAAGTTAGTGATGGTTTCTTCCATTTACATGATATATACCCATAATAATGTTGATATTGATCATATCAGATATTTCTTCAGAGAGATTATCTTTGAATATTAGAATTTAGCGTGCAAAGTCATTAAGATTCATCCTCTGGGGACCACGAAGGGCTGAACAAAATTTCATGGTATTACATGTAAGAGTTGTGGAGATATTTAGTCTGTGGCTTAGCATGTGGCTAAAAACAAAATTACCAACACATCTGAAGAGACATACAAAGAACAACCTTTAAGCTGTTTTTGTACGACTTAAACAAATTATGTGCTATAAAAAGCTTCAGAGGTGGTGGTAGGTGTATTTTTATACCCTCAGACAGAGCACTGGTAGCTATTTCCAGTCTTGACGCTAGGCTTAGTTAACTGGCTGCTGGCTGTACTTTCACCAAACATACATTAGAATGGTATTGATCTTCTCATCTAACTCTCTTCAAGAAGAAGACTATGTGTAATTCTCCCTAAATGTCCAATTATACCTTTAAACACTTTGTGAAATAGACCACTGCTGTCTTTGCAAAAGCTGACAAAACAGAAAAAGCTGAACCTTTGCGTAGATCGTTATGGTTGACAGATGTTTCACAGACTTATATGTTGCTAGCTGTATGCTATCAACATTTTGTTTAGTTTTTAATCAAAGTTTGGTAGGATTAACTTTTCTTCACGTTTTTATAAGGTAGTGAAAGATTAAAGTATTAGAAAAAAGCTTTCCTTCAAACATGAGTTGAAATTAGCAGAATAAGTTCTGAGTGTGCATGAAAATTACATTAAACCCTAAAAATCAACACATCTCACCACCGAGAATAAATAAATCCCTTTTGACAGGTCTTAATAGCTTTAAGTTTCACAGGTTAAGTAGGCAGATGAGAAACTAACTCACTTGAGATGAGAAGATCTCTGCTGCTACGTCTGCGACTCGGTCGCTTGCTCTGCTCCCACCACCCTCCGGATGCTCTTGATTGACAGGTACATCTCCTCCTCGGGGTCGTAGTAATAAAACTTACTCAGATAGGAGATTAGCGGTCTAGAGAGAGGTGAGGGCAAACGCAGAAAAATCAACAACATGGGAACCATGAATGTCTGTACCACATTTTGTGCCAGTTCATCTAGTAAATATTGAGATATTTCACTGGATAAGTGAGACCTTTGACCTGCTGGTGGCGCTAGATAAAAGGCCAGTGGATCAATACAGTCATTAGGATTCATCCTCTGGGGACCTTGAATGTCTGGACCAAATTTCATGGCATTACATGCAGCAGATATTTCAGTCGGGACCAAAGTGGTGAAACAGTGCTGCTCTCCTCAGTATCACAGGTGTACATTTCAGCAGGTGAATATTTAAATGGTCTGACTGAGTACCTGGGCAGTGGAAGCTCCTGGATGTGGTCGATACGGACGATTTGTCGGATGCAGAAGCGACAGAGGTGCTGCAGCGACTTCACGTTGCTGAAGCGAGATACGGGATACAGCAGCTGAACCGGAGTGGGAGGAAGCCCTGCAACACACACACACACATATATAGTATTATCTCCAGTTAACGGATAATAATAAAAAAAATATTCTATATTTTGAAATTGTCAACAAATCCCATACAAAGACCAAAACCTACAACTAACGTTCCCAGCCTGTCTGTGGCTCTCAGGCCCAAGCACATTGAAGCACGTTGGTTCCTACTGAAGATGTAAATCTTTCAAAACAGCTCAAAAATATATAGTTTCTTTCTTTCTTTCTTTTTTCTTTTTTCTTCTCAGTAATTTCCTAAAACAGATGGGCACTGTGGTTTTAAGTCAATGTTACACAAACAGGAGGAAATGGTGCATTTGTTGGGGACTACTTTCAGCTGTGGATTAATACACATTTGATGTTCTAGTGAATATTTCTGGCTGTAGGTTGAGCACATTATAATTATGAAAGCAGTTTATAAACAGGGAGGCCTACTTTACGTACTGTACACAAAAGAGACATAACATGATATAATTTTGAATGGTTTCTGTCTGATAAATTTTACAAGGAAGGAATATGTTTCTCAAATTCACTGATAAAAGAGCATATTATTATATTTAATATATATTTTGACAATGTCGCATATTATCAGCTTCATTAAGGAGGACAGAGTTTCAACATTAAGCGATGGCCACATGTGGAAGTTCTGCTATAACTGTGTAGTGTTTGGATGTGAATAATAATATCTACACAAAGTCCAACATGTCAAAAACCTCTTTATGTTTGTTGGTTGTTGTTGGTCATAAATCCAGTTTACAGGTTAATTAACACCAACAACTGCTAACTGATGGCATGTGAACGTGTATTAAAGTGCTCAAAATAGGCAAATATTTGGAGAGACGTTGTAAATACACATACTCACACTTATTGAAGACAAGTGTATGTCCTCAACATACATACTTATTGTATTTTAAAGGACTTGTTCACAATTTTTCAAGTGTGTCTTAAAACAACAGTCAGGAGCCCAAATGAACATTGAAACTTGTTTTTCTTGCTGTAAACATTCCTCCTGTTCATACTGATAAGATCCCTTCATAATACACTTACAATGTAAGTGATGGGGGACAAAATCCACAGTCCTCCTTCTGTGCAGAAATATATTTAAAAGTTTATCTGAAGCTAATATGAAGCTTCAGCGTCCAAATGAGTCAAATCAAGTAGATATCTTTCAGCGTTACAGTCTTTTTAGTGACAAAGTTCCTCTTTTTGTTACTATACTTCCACCACAGCTCAACAGGGAAACACTGAAGCTAAAAAGACTGTAAATGTGTCAGATATCCACTTGATATGACTAACTCAGACTGTTGAAGCTGAATATAAGCTTCACATCTACTTTTTTACTTTTGCACTAAATGACTGTGTGGTCACACTGTGGATTTTGTCCCCTGTCACTTACATTGAAAGCACATTTGAAGGAGATCTTTTAATAGCCAGCATGAACAGGAGGAATGATTACAGCCAGGAAAATCCTCTCTCAGTGTTCATATGATCACCTGAAAAATTGTGAAGCTATCCTTTAAGACACTCTCAGCCTCCTACGAGTGTTTAGAGGTCACTCATTAATCTACGATCATTTCTAAGAGCGTCAAAATCCTTTGACCGTTGGTAATCTGACAAATCTTTTGGTTTATGTAACAAAGATTACAATCTAGATGAAGTGAAGAGTAAATGTTGCTGAGTGCAGTTTTATACTGTACACTCATGTACAGTATGTATGCTGGTATGTGGTCAGCTTGCATATGTGCATGAATAACATGAATGACTCATCACGGTAATGTGACATCATGCATGTGGTGTGTGTCCATATTACATGCCTGAGGTGTTCAATGACCAGCAGATGGATGCATATGTTTCTGTAGGCATTGTGTGTGTGTTTGTGTGTGTGTGTTTGTGTGTGTGTTTGTGTGTGTGTTTGTGTGTGTCAGTTTGCTGTGAGCATGTATTATGCTTGCATATTTGCACATAAATGCATGCATAAATTATGCTGCATAATTTGAGATATGCATGGAACTGTGTGTGTGTGTGTGTGTGTGTGTGTGTGTGTGTCTGTGCTCTTGTACTTCTGTCTTTCTTCTATCCTTCAAAGTGCATTTGAAGGGGATCTTTTAATAGCCAGTATGAACAGGAGGAATGATTACAGCGAGGAAAACCTCAGTGGTCATATGGACACCTGACTTTAAGACAGACTTGGAAAAACTGTGAACTCGTCCTTTAAGGACAAAACACACATACTACAGATGCATTCTCACAATCATAAATCATGCAGGCTGAATGCAGACCTACAGGCACTCAAATATATTCGTCCTCTTCTCTGTGTCTCAGGCACTTCTCACTAAGTGGCAGCTCACATCCATTTTTGATCGGCTTTGGCTGTGTGCAGATATATGACCTATATTTTACCTGGGACTCTGGAGCGGAGGAAGTAGAGGAATTTGCCATTCTTGGAGTGCATGATGGCTCGCTCAATGAACTCCACCACTGAATGGCAGCGGTCCTCAAACTTCGGGTGACACCATAAGCTGAACGTCCCTGGAGGTGGAGAGAAACGTTTTTTCTTCATGTGACACATGTAGCATTTTATCATCTATTAATCATTCCCACATTAATCTTTAAACATGTGTGTAATTACAGTAAACATGTCAGAGCATCTAGCTCAAGTTACCCGTCTCCTTCAGCCTTTACACCGACTGTTTCTGGCTGTACTCTTACATGCATGACCTGATTAACAGCTTAATCCTGATTGGCTGGGTAATGAAAACAGATCTACCTGAACAATGTTAAAAGGATGGTGTGTAAAAGAAGCCAAGAAAGGAACTTTACTGGTTGGTTATTTACACCATCCTGTTGAAATGTCAAGTCCTGACTTTAACTTCCTGGAAAATTCTTACTTCTGGGAAAACAATGAATTTTTAATGATGACCTCGTGCTGCACATGTTGGTATAAATAAAAACTTCAACCAGGAAACATTTTTCCAATTACACTTTGGTTTTTGTACAGATAAAAAAAAAGATATAATGTGTTTATTTGTGATCTTTAGAGGTGCTGGTAAGTGCGTATCCTTGGAACGAACCAGGCTAGCAGTTTTCTCTTGTTTCCAGTCTTCGTGCTAAGCTAAGCTAAGCTCCTGTGAGGCTGTACATAGGCACAGCGGTGCTTTGGGCTAAAGCTGTAACTACTCATCATGTGGGGAACATGGATGTCAAAATTTCATGGCATTTCATCAAATATATTATATATAAATTGAGATATTTCAGTCTGAACCAAGGTGGTGGACCGACCGACAGACATTAACATCACATTATGAGAAATAATAATAATATTTATTAGTAAAACAGGTAAGACATGTTAGAAATAAAAAGGGTTTGCTAGAATTAATAAAAGGCTTTTTTTTCTTAAAGATATGCGTTGAGAAGTGATATAAAAGATGTCACCAATCCTGCAAGCCTCAGATTCTCAAGCAGGGAGCTCCAGAGCTGAGGGACCCTGACTGCAAAAGTCTGTCATCTTTAGTCTTGAGTCGGGACTCAGGAACAGCCAGCAGAGTCCTGCCCGAGGAGCTGAGGCTGCCCTCTAACTCAGAGGGAAGCAGCAATTCAGCAGTGTGATGTGATCTTGTCTTCTAGTATCTGTTAAAAGCTGAGCAGCTGTGTTTTGTACCAACTGAAGGCATGAGATCATTTTTTGGCTTAACCCTGAGTACAATGAATTACAGTAATCTAACAGAGATTAAATAAAAGCATGGATGAATTGATTGATTGAACCATATTTGTAATTTGTTTTTCAAATGAAAGGTCACTGTCAGGTTTCTGGCTGCAGGTTTGATATTTGTAGACAGGGATTCCAGATGTTTCTGTAAAATAGGAATCGACTTTTGGCCACCGAGGAGAATTATTTCTGATTTGTTTTCATTTAGCTGGAGAAGGTTTTGGGACATCCAGCACTTTATTTCTGCCACACAAGATAAAAGATGATGAAAATCGCCTTCTTCACTGGTTTTTAATGGGACATACATTTTGCATCTGCATAATAACGGTACTGGATTTTGTGTTTATGTATATGTCCTGGTGGCTGCATATATATATACAGAACAACAAGGGGCCAAGGATGGAGCCTTGGGGAACACCACAGGTCAGAGGGGCCACAGAAGAGGAGGCATTTCCCTCGACTATTGAGAAAGTTCTGTTTGATAAATAGGATTTAAACCAGTCTAGAGCAGTGTCCCTGATGCCAACCCACTATCCAATAGGATAGAGTGATCCACAGTGTCAAATGTAGAGTGCAAAGCGAGAAGAATTTAAATCGAACAATCACCAGCATCAGCTGTAAGTATAGTCTATGCTTTAAAAAACAACAAAAATGTTATTTATTCTTTATTTATTATTTATCTGGAAGCCTTTCTGCCCTCGATTCATGTCAGGCTACGATGCGTTCATGCAAACGTGATCGTGTTGATGTGAACGTGTTGTGTCAGTCGGGGCTGCACGTCTGAATAATGAATGTGTTTGCAGGCATGACTCTAAAGCTTTCTAATGGTGACTCATTAATGGAGAGCCCCGTTCGTATGTATCTTTCATGAGTCACCTTGTTAGTTTGTCACACATGTGGCGTGTTTTCAAATGTGCATGTGGTGTTATGTGAGCGATTCATGATTCATTATTGTATTGTGACCTTATTGAATCTCTGCATGGATGTGTTTGTGTTTATTCACTGCTCTTTATTCCACGTTTCCACTTAAAATCCAGAGTTTAGTGGTTTGCAACTCTTTATTCCCCCTGAATTCATATTTTTAAAACCTTTTCTCTTTTAAAAGTCATTATGAAGACATGACCGGTCACTCTCTGCTTTTATTATTTATTTGTTTTCTGCGCGATGCTGCAGTGTTTTTATGATCTAAATTTTATCTTAGTTATTCTATTCTGCAGTTTATTCATTTTTGTGTGTTAGTTTGAGACAAACATACACATCATAAATAGAACGAAAAGATGACGACATGGAAAATGTAAATATATATCACCAGGGAAGTGATATTTCAACCAGAAGAGATGAAGATATGTTGCAGGAGAGGAGGACGATGACGACAAACTGGCAGATCAGTTGTTGAATTAATTTGTGTGTGTGTGTTGGTTTAGATTTATTTTATAATTTAAACATCAACATCAGTGATCATGATAAAACTACATACTTAAAAATGTACAAAAGCAATGAAACCTTTAATGAAACATGTGGTGTTTTGTTTCCTCCTGCAAGATGCAGTTTATGTAACAAAGATTACAATCATCCTCTCATGTACAGTATGAATGTTAGTATGTGGTCATCTTGCATGTGTGCCTGAGGTGTTCAATGACCAGCATATGGATGCATATGTTTCTGTGTGTGTGTGTGTGTGTGTGTGTGTGTGTGTGTGTGTGTGTTACTTTGCTGTGAGCATGTATTATGCTTGCATATTTGCACATAAATACATGCATAAATTATACAGCATAATGTGAGATATGCATGGAATTTTCTGTGTGTGTGTATGTGTGTGTGTGTGTGTGTGTGTGTGTGTGTGTGTGTGTGTGTGTGCTCTTGTACGTCTATCTTTCTACCTTGTGAGGACCAGTTTTGAGCTTCACACTAAGAGTGAGGACATTTTGGAAAATTACGACTTCTTCTCCCAAACAGCTGTTTGGGGGTTAAGACTTGTTTTTAGGGTTAAGGTAAAAGTCACGGTTAAGGTGAAGGTAAGGGTTAGGCTCTAACCATATTGGGCCACATACCTCTGCAAGGGTCTGTGGTCCATACCCACCCAATGTAGTGCTGCATGTGCAGGCTGTCCATCTTACTGTCCTTTTTGGTGTATATCAGGCTCGTCTTTGGTGTTAAGTGTTAGGGGATTATTAAAGCAATCAGTGTAGAGTTGCGAAGTGAGAGGAGCAGCTGGTGTTTTTCCCCATTCTGTATTGCAATTTCAATATTTTTCTTTCAACGATATATCCTCAATGTGACTGAACACAGACACACGGGACGCCAACAGTATTCATTATTTAAACTTCGTTTCAGAGAAATACTGTAATGTTTTGTCCTTCAGTTTGGCAGATGGCTCTAAATAGTATATTACCCATGAGCCTCTGATGCTGTTGCTATGGAGAAGTAGCCAGTGTCATTTAGCATAGAAAATTTAAAAAAAAAATGGTGCCATATTTGCTAAAATCATCCACAAATTACCCAAAATTTAAAAGTTAATTGATTTAATCTGCAGATTAAATTTTCAGTTTTCAGTTTTTAAGCCCTGTGATTGGATGTTTCTTGCCGAAATGCACATCGGGAGAGTTGTGGTGGGTTTCGACCTTGAAGTTTTTATGTTCACAGGCTTGTACCTTCGACTTTTCATCAGAGAACCAGATATTTTTTAACATAGCTGTTCATATTTTGGACTGATGATTTAACCAGGAGAGTAATACTGTATGAGAAAAATGTATACGGTTAGGATAGTGTGTGTGTGTGTGTGTGTGTGTGTGTGTGTGTGTGTGTGTGTGTGTCTCACCGCGGTAGTGCTCCATGCGTGTGTGGTGTGTCACTCCCTGTGACCTGAAGCTGAGGCTCAGGATGTATCGGGGGTCTGAACTGTCTCGGACCAGAAAGGATCCGTCCGGTTTCCCCTTCAGCTTCATCTCTGCGTCCTCCCAGTTCATCGGACCCCAGTACCAGCCGCACTGCATGCAGAGACACAAAGGAGGCTACGTCACATAGTAGTAACGTCAACTTCTCCGTACATGTTTGATCCGAAATATGCAAGTGAGTAACACATGGAAAAACGTTAGCAACAACCTTAGCAACGGCGAACGCTTGTGGGAACAATCTGACATCATCATGAGGAGGAAGTGGAGGTAACTTTGCAAACGGAGCATTCAGAGCAGTGGCTTTTGACTTGCATTTCTACATATGTTAACCTCAGGTTGTGGTAACTTTGACCATGTTTAACATAATATCTGACATCATAACAGAATATAAATAACAGAAAACCAGAAAAAGTATAATATGTCCCTGTTATCACGTGTTTTAAAAGTAAACAAAGATGATGAGAGATGGACGATATGCAAGTTGATGATCTCTAAATCTCTCTGTAAAAAAGCCAGCTAACATAACTCCAACATGTGTTCCATCTAAATGAAAGACGTGACAATAAATAAATGTAGGATTATTGATTTTTACAGAAATTTATAGTAATGTTTTCTCCCTTTTTTCTCCAAAGTGACAACACATTACTCGCAGTTGGTCTCACCTTCTCCAGCTCTCTCAGACTGGCGGTGAAGTTACTGGCTTCAGACCGCCGTAGGGCGCACAGCATGGGGGGCGGAGCCTGTCTCGCAGTGGGTGGAGCATCAGCCGGCAATGGGTTTGAATGCGGAAGGGCCCGGAGGAAAGCGTCTAAATCAGGGAGAGAGTGTCAGGAGAGCTAAATGAAGCACTTTTAACATCAACATGTCACGTTCTTATAAATATTTCCTCTTTAGAGCACAGAGGAGGTGATCCCATCGGCCCCCGCTGACACGTCTTACCATTGAGGCTGAGACTGTGCTGGATGGTGGCGTGGGAAGGAGGAGGAGGAGGGGGGAGAGGCAAGGGGAGGGACTGCAGGGAGGCTCCCATAACACTCACTAGGAAAGGGCCAGGCTGAGGCCCGGCTATGTCATCTGGATGAAGGACAGGAAGGAGAGGAGAGAGGAAGAGAGGAAGGGAACAAAGGTGTAAAGAGGTAAGGGGTGAAAGGAAGGAGGGAGAGGAAAAAAGAAAAGTGCCAAAAAGTAAGGAAAGAGAAAGAGAGAGGAGGGGGAAAGATAGCAGAAGAAGGAGGGATAGAAGTCTTCTCAACACCATCGGACAGAAAAGACTTAACTAATAATATGTTTGTTGATATCTTGTATTTTCCTTATATCAACAAATCCCATGAAAAGACCAAAACCAGCAATGACTTGATTCCTCTAACAAGTATTGTGTTTGTATTCAAATCTGATATATCCTATTCTTCTGTGGCATAGTGCTTCATTGTCGTCCAAAAACTATTAAAGGCGACGTACCACGCACATTTCCAGGTTTATATTTTTATTCTGAGACTCTACTGGAATATCTTTGCATGATTTACAGTTAAAAAGTCCTTATTTATCTTATACTGGCCCTTTATGCAGCCCTTCAGTTCAGCCTCTGTCTCAAACAGGCAGTTTTAGCTCCTGTCTCTTTAAGAGCTAACTCTGTTCTGATTGGCCAGCTCCCAGAGGCTACGTAAACGAACAAGAGTAGTCAGATTTCATTTCTTTTTCTCGTTCTTTACTTGAAATGTAAATTTCTCAAATACATCCGTACATGTTCGAGCTCAAATCAGATCCATAAAATTCCAGTGGACGACGTGAGAAACCGTAGCAACAAAGGCTAAGGAAGAGGCGGACGTTTGTGGGCATGTGCGAACAATCTGGGAGCATTTCTAGATATGTTCACCTGACCATGTTTAACATCATAACAGTATATAAATAACAGGAAATCACAAAAAGCAGAATATGTCCCCGTCAAAAACCAGCAAGTCCTCCAAATTAAAGAGCTGTTTGACCATGTGACTCCAGAACAACACATAGGAGTGTTTTCTAATCTGGTGCCCCTAGTGGCAGTTATCGGCAGGACAGCCTAATTTGTCTGTGCTTTCCCTAACCGTTACAAATCAATGTTAAAAAATAATGGTGTTTTATGATGTGACAAAGCTGTTGTTAAGGTCTGATTAGATTTAACTATAGTTATAGTTTTTAAAATCTGCCCCAACTCGCAGTTATAAACACGAAACGAACAGTCGTCTCCTGCAGCAAAGTCCACTGTTGGCTTATTGCCCCCATTCACCCCTCGTCCTCTGAATGAGGGAACCTGTCCATATATATATATACATATACATCATCTGAACTGCACCATGCTGCGGGCATCTGTCACTCAAATGTAACTATGGGTCGTTTCTGGGCAGCTAACATGTTTCTTGGGAGGACAGTCTCTTAAAAAAACATCAGAGAGCCTCACTGTTGGACTGGATGACATGTTCCCTCTTTACCATGACAGACACACACACACACACACACACACACACACACACACACACACACACACACTGTCCTGCTGCCAAAAATACCCACTAGAGCACCAAATGTAGATTCATCCACCGCTGAAAATAGTCCCCAACAAATCCACTATTTCCTCCTTCTCCTCCTTTGTTTGTCAAATACTGCAGCGTCCAGCTGTTTTATGAAATCACTGAGCCAAGCGTTCTTGGTTTTGGTCTTTTCGTGATTTACAAATCCAAACACAGTGTCTGTGTTTAGGTCTGCTGAATATGTGGGTCAGAAAATAACAGGCTTGGAGCAAAAAAATGTATCTTAAAGGTCAGAGAATGCTCATGAAATATAAAATGCCCTTATACTTAGGAATATACTTTTTACATTTCACATCGTTTACAGTTTATTTCCTGTGAGTGCAAGCTGCCCTTTGTTGGGAATCTCTGTATGGGTGTTTGGTTCTTGTGTGTTTTGATGACAGAACAAAGAATGGATAGTTTTAGTGCTTTTAATATTTTATCTTTGGTTTTATTCATTATAATCTTTTGGTTTTCCTTTGCTCTCTGAAGCTCTTTGTAGCTATTACAAATAAAAGTGCCATACAAATAAAAGGATTATTATTATTAATAAATATGTCCCTAAAAGTCTAAGCAACAAAAGAAAAAGTTGTTTTTTTTCCCCCCCGGTACAGATTGTTTTCCTGTGTTGAGAGTAAAAACTGTTTTTTCCTTTGGCATCGATTGAGTCATTGCACCAAGATTTCAAATTAAATCTGTCGTTTGCAGCTGACCTTTCAAAGCTCTTCCAATCAGATTACAGCAGATTACAAAAACTCGTCTGTGTCAAGAGTTTCCAGAAATGTATGACACAAACAAAACTGATAAGCGAGAATTTGACTAAGACAGAAATATTATGAGAAACTGCCAGAGCTTCCTTTTCATCTAAACTTGAAAAGGCGACGGTAAAGCTCTCTGCGACCCACCGAAGACCTGATCAGTAAGAAAAGACAATTTGGCTTCAACTGTTTGCTATCATATACAGTATTTCTCTTCATTTCTGTAGTAGTAGCAAGAAAAAGTTGCAATAGTAGTGATAGAAATAGACCCAGAGAGAGTCTGATAAAAATGAATCATGTGGCAGAAGAAGCATCTTTCTCTCCACTACTACGGTGATCAGAAATATTGTACAAAGACATATTATGTAGTTGTACGTCTGTGTACTATAGATGCCACATTAGGCACCGCTAGTCATTGTATTAATGCATCAACTCGGCTGCCATATTGATCCGGGGTAGACTCCCCTCTGAATGCATACAAGTTTATCTGCTCTTACAGCGATCACCACTCACTGGATTGTCAATCAATTTACTCAATTTTCCAGCACTTCCTGTTATCACAAAATACCAACTAGAATACTTTGTTGATCAAAAATGATGGTGGGTGCTTGGACACAGGCTGTATCCAGGTTTACTTTGCTTTTTGTTATCAATTAGTCTGTCGATTATTTTCTCGATCAATTGATTAGTTGTTGGTTTATAAAATGTCAGAAAATGGTGAAAATGTCCATCGCTGTTTTCCAAAACCAAAGATGACATCCTTAAATGTCTAGCTGAGACTCATCCCACAGCCCAGAATGCTGCATCTACAGTATGTGCATATATCATATATATCTGCATTTTAATGAACATAAACATGACGTCTGCCACCTCAGATTTATGGGCATAGAGGTGGTTAACATGCCCAGACTGTTACTCCAGAGAGAAGCTTTCTGGATAAACATTTTTTGCATGCTCTCTCACACCTAATGGTTTAAATGAGGATTTTTCATTTTTTGACATGTTTTTTGAAACTATGAGTCGATTTTTTTATGTCCTAAAGTGCTACTGCTGTGAATATCTTCGCTCCTATGGATGTTTATGCCAGATGTATCTTCTTAACGAATCAGTCAAACAAGCACGCTGAGGAAGGGTTCTGTGTATTAAATAATCTTGTTAACATAAGTCATGTTATGCAGATTTTTGAGTTTGTTTTGTGTATCGATTTTGAAGTTCTAGCACCCGTGCATTTCATAGAAGGAGAGGATGTTAAGCGTGTATCCTCAATTATTGTTTATATCTATGTATATACACATCGGAAAACCAAAAGATAAAGAGTTTACAGATGGAGAGACAGACAAGAAGAAAAGAAAAGTACCTAACAGACTGAGACTTCGACGTGGAGGAGGGGGAGGCGTGGGAGGGTGTGGCGTATTTGCCCCTCGCCGCGAAATATCCACATCCACCAGAGAAACAGTCTCACCTGAAGCCAGAAGAGAAGCGGGAGGAGGAGGAGGAGGAGGAGGAGGAGGAGAGAAAACAGACAAACAGAGAAAGAAAGCAAAGAGAAAGATGGTTTGTATATCTGATGCTGCTGTGTTTTGTCTGTGCTGCAGAGTGCCATTAAAGCTGCACCAGGCAGGCAGGATGTTTATGGGAAATTACACCCAGCTAATCAGCCTAAATCACTGCAATAAAAAAGAACATCCCATCCCCGCTAATTGAGATGTTGCAGACTCATTGTTTACCAAAGTGAAATTCTGCACTTTGGGGATGGTTACTGGCAGAGAAAGAAACAAATTCCAATGTAAGACCCAAATCCCCACCGTCTCCTAAACAGTAGAGGAAACTGGACTCACCCAGATTAGATCTCTTCCTCTATGATCTCTTTAGCTTTCCTCTTTGGTTCTGAAACATCATAGACCAGCTGCCTTGGTAAACATGAGCATGCTGCGCGCAGGACTTCTGGGTTTCTGAAGTCCCCAACATTTCAAACAGCTCACCCTCTCTCCTATGGGGCCGACCGCCAGTGTGAAATGTTGCCTGGTGTAGCTTTAATGTTTCTGTCTAATTGGTGGTTAGCCCTGTGTGAAGCATGTGTTCATTAAACACCAAACTATATATATAAAAAATCCTTATATTCAAGAAGTAAAATAAGCAAAACCGAGACCTACGAGCGATGTGGGAAACCAGAATTTACATCTGAGCCCCCGTGGAGGTGTTGTGGGATGATTCTTATAAAGTCAGCTAAATAATTTTTGCCAGCTGAGCTGCAGACCTGCTCACACTTCTTACCCACAGGCCTTTGCCTTGCGCTAAATCATGTCTTTTAGGATCTGGTGCACCAGTTACAGAGTTTGAATGGTAACAGTTTTTATTTTTATCATCTAGTTCTTTCAGTCCTTAGACAAAAAAGTAGGCTACATCAGTTAAAGGTTGCGATGAGTGTAGAGAATCTACATGTACAGTAGATTGTATTTAAAAGATATGGCTGTCGATTTTCTATATTTTTCTTATTGTCAATAAATCTCATGTTTGGAGCCAAACCAACATTGAACTGATCTACTGACAAGTATTGTGTGTGTATCCAAAGCCTGATCTATCTTATTCCTCTGTGCCGTAGACCTCCGTTGTTGTCCAAAAACTATTAAAAACACATCAATGAACCACACCGAGTGGGAACTGGGTAACATGTTCCTTGTCCCCAAAGAGTTTGGTCACTTTAGTTTGTTTAGAAACGGCTCCAAAGACCAATAACAGCAATCATGTTTTGACTCTCTTAAGTATTCCACTGCTCTGCTAGCATGTTGTGCTACATATCACAAAGTCTTGACTTTTTACTGAACTTCTTTGAGAAATTTACAATGTCTGAGTCAGAGAATGAACAATACGACGAGCATGAAAAACTGGTGATTGTTTACTGTAAAGAGAAACGGATGGCCTCTTCCTGACACAGAACTGCTCTCCGGAGACTGAAAACGTGATCGCTGTTATTGGTCTTTGGAGCCATTTCTACACAAACTAACGTGACCAAACTTCATAATGAAGGAACATGTCACCCAGTGCAGCAGTGTGACTCATTGACGTGTTTTTAATAGTCTTTGGACAACAACGGAGGTCTACGGCACAGAGGAATAAGATATATCAGGGTTTGGATACATACAAAATACTTGTTAGTTTATCAGTTCATTGTTGGTTTGGCTCCAAACATGAGATTTGTTGACAATAAGAAAAATATAGAAAATCACCAAACATATCCTTCAACATTTATGTATAATTGTCTCAATAACTGTGCTAACCTGATATAATTGCAGCCTCACAGTTTCTACAAATAACATTTATGTACTTGGAATAAAACTTGCATTGATTCAGTTTATAACAGTGGTAGCAGTGGTAGCAAAAGTATTCAAATTATACTTCAGTAAAAAATAGCGATACAGTGTAAAACTATTTCATTACACGAAAAAATCTTCCATTCAAAATTTCAATCAAGTAAAAGTACATAAGTGTGTAGTACAGCAAAATGTACTACCAAAAGTGAAATTATTCTAAGGCAGAATGGCCTATTTGCTGTCTGCCAAACTAAAAAGTCACAACTGTTATTGGCCTATGATTAATCTTTTTTATTATCAGAGTTGTATTCATTTTGATAGATAGTCAAATATACACAGAAACCAGGAGTAAACACATGTAAGGGCATTGACAACGACTGGTAATAGTAACAATAATGACACCTAATTAGATAAATAAACCATGATTCATCTATCATTCTGATTTAATAAATATTAATAAAGCTATTAGTTATAACTTATTAAACTTTTATTAAGTACGCCTTATTAGAAAGTGGTATCCGGCATTTTCTGTGTAGCTAGTGGAGGTGGAACTACTTTATATACCGTTGAACATTTTATTTCTGCAACAATGCATCATATTTTATAAGTTTACTGTATGTTTTGTGTGTAAAATGTTGAGCTGTATCATAACCAGACAAATGTAGCAGAGCAAAAAGTACAATATATACAGTATAGTAGTGTCAAGACTTGAATTTTCAACTTATGGGCAACTGTGGCTCAGGAGGTTGAGCGGGTTGCGGTTCGACCTCCAGTCCGCAAGTCGAAGTGTCCTTGGGCAAGATACCGAACCCCAAATTGCTCCTGGTGTGTGAGTGTGTGTGTGAACGGGTGAGTATAGAAACATTGTGGTGAGTCAATTTCCATTTGTGATAACAGAGAAATGTATAAAAGTATATTTAAAACTTTGGAAAATCAACCAATGGCGTGTTGGGGCAGTTAGTCTGTCTGAAGTGACTTCCTTTAATGGACCACACAATGTTTATGACCATAATCCAACATGATCAAGATGCTATATTAGTTTTGGTGGAGAGTTTTAGTGTTTTGTTGTGTAAATAAAGTGTCAGAGTTACAGCCAAAGCAGTGAGCGGCCCTTACCAGTGAAAGCAGAGAGCGAGGCAGAGAGCGAGGCAGGGGAGAAGGCACTGTGGGCCCTGGTCAGTCTGGGCTGGCTGTGGCTGCAGGACAGACACCAAGACAAGAAGGAGAAGAATGCAAAAAGCGTGTTAAGTGCAGAGAAGAAGTGTTAGTAACTGCAAAAGTTCACAACGTTAGCTTTTTAGGTATATGTGCATGTGTGTCTGCAGTTTCAGGTCCTGCAGGTTTCTTGGTTTTTTACTTTTTCTGTTTGATGCTCAGCAGTCAGACTTCTGAAGCTAAGATTTTTTTTAATCATAGCCTTCCTTCCGCATGCCGCTGTGCATAATGACTAAGCAGTGAGCGGGATCGAGGGTGACAAGCCACAAAGGTTTGAAAAAAACTCAACATCTGATCACATGCAGCACCACAAAGTTGTTGAACGTCTGACAGGCGGCCAATAAGCTGCCAGTCGGAGGAGTTAGAACTAATCCAAGCCATTAGAAAACAGTTCATGGCAGAAAACATGAGTGAGTTTTCATCTGATGACTGGGGTCAAATGTGCTTTTTTTAAAAGGTCAAATGATTTTGGAGCTGCAACAATTAGTCAATTAATTGATTAGTCAGCAACTATTTTGATAATCGAATAATCATTTTAGTCATCTTTTTAGGAAATATGCCAAAATGCTGGTTTCAGCTCCTCAAATGTGATGATTTAATGTTTTTCTTTGTCACATGTGTCTTTGGGTTTTGGACTGTTGGTCAGACAAAACATCTAAAGACGTAACCACTCTGGGAAATCATAACAGATTTTTACTATTTTCTTTTTATAGAGAAAACAATTAATCAAGTAAATAATCAGCAGATTAATAGATAATGAGAATAATGTTAGTTGCAGCCCTGAATGATTTTACTGCTCATCAAGTCTCTGAGTTTTTATTTTTTACATGACTGCAATCATAGACCATGATTTTTTATAAGCTGGACCATTTCTGTTTTTAGTCCTTAAACTTCCTGACCTACATGTGGAGGCTATTTAAACCATCAGATTTGTGGCTTTATTCACAACTTCTGACCATGTCTGATTCCAATTTGGGGGCAGTTGTAATGAAAGTCATGAAGGGACACTTTCTGCCCAATAAAAAAAGAAATATTTTACCTCCTCTAACATTTCCAGACATTCACCTTTTCTACATCTCTGTACCTCTCACCTATAATTGATTTTGCTCATTGAGGTAAATAAAAACAGTTTATATCTTGGCTCTAAATGCTCCTCTGGAATAACTTCCCATATGTCATTCATTCAAGATGGTTTGATCTCTTCTCACTGACAATGAGAAAGAAGAATATTACATTTTGAGACTAATCTTGGACAGTTTGGGGACATGTGGACCTGCTCACCTGTCCGCATCCTGCTCAGCACCAGCGGCCATGTCCACCAGACTCCCGGCAGAAGATACTGAATAGGTCACTGAGGGCCTCTTGTCCAGGAGGTGATTGGAGCCGCTGCAGCTTTTAGTCCGGAACAGTTTACTCAGGCGGATCTTTAACGAGCCCTTTTTGGACTTCCCTGGAACTTTGAGCGTCTTTTCTCCACCTGCCCGACCCGTGGGAGTCCGCGGCGCACTGGCGCACCGCTCCGGCCGCCTCCTCGGTGTCGACGCCTGGCTCTGGTTTGGGCTTGTGGCCCAAGGTGAGCTCTGTACCGGTGTAGGTGACGGGGACGTGGCTGAAACCTGGGTGGCCACCTCTGATTCCCCAGAGGTTACCTGCCGGCTAGATAAGTTCCCATGAAGGCTGCACACCTGCGCGCCGAGGTTCGCCGCTGCCGCCGCCTCTGTCGCCGCCGGTGCCATCTCCTCCACCTGCCTCCTCAGCTCCGCTTGGAAACTGCTGATGGAGAAAGCCCCGGACATTTTCTTAACTATTTCCCTTTTCCTATTGAGCAAAAACTCGCGGCGTCCGTTCTCATCATCCGTCTCATCCTCCGGGCATTCGTCCATGCCCAGACCGGCAACATCCTCGCTCCCCAGCCCTTCCAGCACCAACAAAGCATCGCTAGTCTCTGTCGGGTCATCCCCGGGCTCCACTCCCCGTCCTACCGGCCCGTGTGCTCCCTGACAGGAACACTGCGGGAGCTCCCCTGCTTTGAACAGCATCTTGGGTACCGCACCGACCCCCAGCTCCCCGAACCGCCGGGCCAGCTCAAACACGGCTCCCTCTCTGTCCCTGGTGGCGCATCCCCATTTAGAGTCAATCACGGTGAGAGGGTTGGATCTCTCCGACAATAAGGGCCACTCGGGTGGGGTGGTGATGAGTCGATGCCGGCGGCATAGCTCCGCAGCTCCCTGCATCTCCGCGGATACTGAGACCGGCGTATGCGCTCCCCATGTCCGGTCCAGCAGGTTCTGCTGCTGCTGCACGTCTCCGGGACTCAGGGTGTTGTTGTTATTGACAGCCGGGCCGGAGCAGCCAGACCCCGGGCTCTGTTCCAAACCCAGAGCATCCCTCGGCTGATTCAGATGATCTAATTCTAAAATCCCCTCTCCGTTCCGCATTATATTGGAAAACACCAGCAGCTGAGGCCGTAGGCCGGGACTGGGAGCGAAGTCAAAGCCCTGGGCCTCCATGGGGCTCTGCGGCGGAGGAGGCGCGGACAGCGGGGCTCGGCTCTCCGTCACCCCGGTGTCAGGTGCAGCCGTGCCCTCGCCGCTCGCCTGCGCTTTGTTCAGGCGGCTGCTGGGATGCTCGAGGCCCGCCGTCGGATCTCGGCTGATATCCAACCCCGCTTTGACGCCGCTGTGAGCCAGGACCTCCTTCCCCAGCCCTGCCACCACTCCTCCCGGCGGCAGATTCCTGTTTTCTGCGTCCAAGCGGTCATCCTCGGCCGCGGAAACCAGGCGCATCAACACGAAATCGGGCGACATATCTTGCGCGTTGTTCATAATTATTCCTCAGGATCGCGAAATGAGAATTATTAGGCGATACTTCACATAGCTAACCGCGGAGATCTCTTTCCTATAATAAAGAAAGGGCCAAGCCGTCGCTGCCTCCCATAAATAGGCTATGAGAGAAAATGCCAAAAAATATACCAGGCGTTTTTTCTCATCCTCCTCCCCTACGCCAAGACAGCATCCATCTGTCAAAAAACAGGGAAATGAGTGCAGTTTGCTCCCGGCAGCAGGCGGACCCCTGGGTCACACATGCAGTCTGATTTCAGTAGAATAAAAGCCCCAGAGTCTCCGGTCAGTGACCACAGTCTGCCTCTGTGTTCCCAGCCAGGCCCCACCCGCCCCTCCTCCGCTCAGCCCATAATACCACTTTATGAGCACCGATGATGAGAGCTATAAATTAGTCTGTGGCATTTTAATATCACAGGGCTACCTGATCTAGCCCCACATCTGAACCGCTGATTTCTGTTTTCTTTCCTTATAAAGGGCTAAAGATAAAAAAAAAAAATAACAATAATTCATAAACCGCTGTCCTCTTTATATTATTCATTCATAAATCAATAACCACTCTGTTTCTGTGATGCTCCAATGCAGGTTTTCATTATATTGGTTTTAATATATGTTTTATCAGCTATATTATAATATTTTTTCATCCTAATTGTCACTTATTTTTGTGACGTGGTCACTATTTTTAGAAAAAAATTAAAAATTAAAAAAAAAAATCAGTGGATAACTTCTTTGCACATGATATGTATTTGGTGAAGTCGATGTTTTCATCCAACTTGTGCAGTGTTTCTTATTGCTAATCCCATGTGAGGTCAGTTGTGACACTGCATAATATTAAAGGGGCACTTCAACGATTTTACACACAACGATCAGTTTTCTTGTCCCGGAGAGTATGGAAGATTTAAAAAGCCTAAATAAAAACAAATCAAACAAATAAATAAAGTGAAATACAATATACATTGTTGTTGTGTGTTTCTCATTTTTATGTAGCCTGTATTAATGTATCATAATTAGTATATGTGTGTGTGTGTGTGTGTGTGTGTTAAAAGGACAATTATTTATTTTTTGTCCTACAGAATGAATCGTTTTTCATTATGACATTAAAATCAAATCACAGCACAGAATACAAAGGAGGTGAATTGTGTTTGAGTGTTGACCAGCAGGGGGCAGCATAGAGCCGCCAATACTAAATACAAAGCACTGTCATTAGTTTCCATGAGGAGGTGCAAGGAGCTTTTTTTCTGTTTTTGAGATAGAGATGCATCATCAGTGCCAAAATGGCTTTCAGTTTGAGTTTAATTACATTGAACGACAGACTTTAGCTGACATGAGGCGTCCATGTTTGTTTGGTTATTATTATTAAGTGCCAAGTTGGATATACGTATCGGGGCTTTCAGAAAATCACAGTTCCCCAGTTGTTATTAAAACTCAGAGGTTGATGTGAACAATTGTTACAAATCAAAAACTCTTAACAATACAGTAACTTCCATATGACATGAATCTGGTATTAGCGTCACTGATGGCAGCCATGATATGCTGCCTTTCACATTAAAGCTATTTCCTGTGAGCTAGCCGGTTGCTAAATGGTAAATGTAGGCTACAGTCAATAGTGTCACAATGAAAAACAATTCACACTAAAAAATCACTGGGTCCAAATTAATACAATTTGGGTCAATAAAGCACCAAAAAATAAGTTAAGACAAGGGGGCGTTTCAAGTCCGTTTTAGGGTTATTTTTTATATTACTGTTGGGTTTCTTACCCAAACTAAAAGCTGGTGGTTGCAAATTTTTATAATCAGCTTCACCTCTTTTTAAACCTACATGTTACTGTTTGTCGTTAATTGTTTATAACGTGTATCCTTTGCAGTTTCGGATGTCATATGCACTTTGTTTTTGTTTTTTTGACACTTTTATGCTAAAATGGTCTCAAATAACCCAACAGTAATATGTATTAAAATATATTTGTTTAAAAAAACAACAACAAAACAGATTAATACAGGAGAAACTAATTGTTCTTTTACATATGTTTTTAATTTAATCATGACACAGTAAATACATGCATAAAGAGAAATATATACATACATACAATACATACTATTTTTTTGTTTTAATTTTGGCATTTTAAATCTTCCACAGTATGAAAACAGCTGTATGATGTCTTCTGTGGTTCAGGAGCTTCCTAAAAACTGTGAAAATATCCCAGATGATGTCATATTGATAGGACCTGACATTTAACGTTCACCAGAAAGCCTGTAATCATCCTGAGCTGGAGTTGTGGAGTTTAAAAGATGTGCACATTTACCAGAGAGATGCTATCAAGTTGCATTATGGGAAGTGTAGGATCACAAAAAACAAAGATTAGAGAAAAAATCCAAAAAAGAAAACAGATTTGTGTCGCAGAAATGATTTTTTCTTCTTTCAAACTCTGATAATCATCTCACGATCCTTCAGATTTATCGTCAGTCACATTCAAAATGTGAAGTTTGCTGTAAATATAAAAGGAGAAACTTGTATCTTTAGCATTTTTCATTTGCACAACATAAACTAATGAAAAACATTAAAACATAAGAAGATATTTCAATACAATTCAACTCAGTGCTTCTTTTTCTGCAGCACTTTGTAATCACTGTGCTACGACTGCTCGACACCACCTACTTTAATTTGCTCAGAACTATTTATAGCTCACATTTAATAAGGCGTTGGGAGTGAAGGCATCTCTCTGGCTTTCTCCCAGTCCCAGATATGTGGATGAGTTAAGAACAAGTTTATTAAGTTCTCTGTCAGAGGACCATCACTCTTTCTAAGTGCTTTAATCGTCTTATTCTTGGCTGCGAGCCGCACCCTGACGCAGACACGCTGCTCATCATCTGTCATTTTATTCAGCTCTTATGAATGAGTTCAGTTTTAGCACTAATTATAAATTACTCCACAGCCAGTGGTGGATAAGTATTCAGATACTGTACTTAAATAAAAGTACCACTCCAACAAAATCCTACTTATAAAATCCTACTACTTATGTATAGAAGTATTATAAGTTGAATGTACTTAAATTATTGTAAAAAAGTACTTGATCTGCAGAAAAATGCCCCTGTGACTGATACATATGCAGCATTTTACTGTTATGGCTGCTGGAAGTAGTTTTGGCTACTTTATATACAGTTAGTTTAGTCCAATGGTTCCCAATCTGAGGGTCAGGCCCTGTCAAAGGGTCACAAGATAAATCTGAGGAGTTGTGAGATTGATTAACGGAGTTTGAAAGAAGAAAACATTCATTTCTGCAACACAAACCTGTCGGTATACAGAATTTATATGGTAATGAATTTTATTCTGGTCAATATTCTCAATTATTCAGTTGAGTTATTATTCTCTCATTGTTCTTCGTCCTTGGTGATGTAAACACACTAAAAAATCACTGAGTTCAAATTTTAACCACTTTGGGTCGTCATAGCACTAATAAAACATTGGGCTAACTTTATCCAGTAGTGATTTGTTATATTGACCCAATGTTACACACGACAAACATCAGCTAAAAACTGTCACAAATATGTTGTTTCTTATACAAAACGATGTGCATTAAAATGATACACAAGTAATTAACAAACAACAAACAATGACATGTAAGTTTGAAAAGAGTAGAGTTGATTATAACAAGTGTTAGTTTGAGTAAATAACCAAACAGTAAAATAAAAAATAACACTGGGTCAAAACAACTGCTTGTCTTGAGTGGCTTCCTGGTTGACATTAACCCAGTATTGTGTTGGTGCTATATCAATCCAAACTGGGTAAAAATTGAACCCAGTGATTTTTAGTGTGCACAGAAGTCAAATGGTGGTTGAGGTGTGATGACACATATTTTACAATCATGTGTATCTAAAACTTGCTTTAGTTTCACCTCCTGAGAGTTTCTAAAGCAGCTAGACGACACTGGAAACAAAAGCAGAACCCAGGACGAAGAGTATAAGTTCAGGTACAGGTCAGTAAGTTCCTGTAGTGGAAAATGGTAGAACTCATATTGTAAATGGTGAATAAGGAGCACTGCAGTGTGTAATAAACAGGGAGTGATAACACATACAGTACAGGAGAGTCTCTCAGTGGCTGCTCATAGCTCATTAGCTGAATATCAGCACCTGCACGTTGCTGTCTTAAAGGAAAGGTTCATCATTTTTCAAGTCTGTCTTAAAACAACAATCAGGAACCCAAACAAACATTGAAACCTGTTTTTCTTGCTGTAATCATTCCTCCTGTTCATGCTGACCATTAGAAGATCCCTTCATAATGCATTTGTAATGTAAGTGATGGGGGATAAAATCCACAGTCCTCTTTCTGTGCAAAAAATGTATTTAAAAGTTTATCTGAAGCTAATATGAAGCTTCAGCGTCCAAATGAGTCAAATCAAGTAGATATCTTTCAATGTTACAGTCTTTTTAGTGCCAAAGTCCCTCTTTTTGTTACTATACTTAAAATCCTTCTCCTAACTTACAAAGCCCTTAATGGTCAGGCACCATCATACCTTGAAGAGCTCATAGTACCGTATTATCCCACTAGAACACTGTGCTCCCAGAATGCAGGCTTACTGGTGGTTCCTACAGTCTTTAAAAGTAGAATGGGAGGCAGAGCCTTCAGCTATCAGGCTCCTCTCCTGTGGAACCATCTTCCAGATTCGGTCTGGGGGACAGACACCCTCTCTACGTTTAAGAGCAGGCTTAAAACTTTCCTTTTTGATAAAGCTTATTGTTAGGGCCGACCAGGCTCAAATTGGACCAGCCCTTAGTTATGCTGCTATAGGCCTAGACTGCTGGGGAACTTCCCATGATGCACTGAGCTCCTCTCTCCTCCTCCTCCTCTCCATCTGTATGCATTCATGTAACATCAATGCATGTCACTAACTTGGCCTCTGAGTTGTTTTGTGCTTTCTCATCTCGCAGGAAACCCTGGGATGCAGCCCGAGCCTTCGCGGTCGTGTTGGTGTCCTTCCCCGGCTATTGCTGCTGTTATTGTTATTGTTATGATTGTTGTTATTCTGTCTAACTAACTCAGACTGCTGAAGCCTCATATAAGCTTCACATCAACTTTTAAATGACTGTGTGGACACACTGTGGATTTTGGCCTCCATCACTTCCATTGAAAGCACATTTGAAGGAACTTATAATATCCGGTATGAACAGGAGGAATGATTACAGCGAGGAAAAACCTCTTTCACTGTTCATATGGACATATGACTGCTGGTTTAAGACACACATGAAAAATTATGAACCTGTCCTTTAACTAGAGTGTTGTATTAATGAGTGACAGGCAGATGGCGCTGCAGTCCACCCAGCAGTGATGGATGCATCTACTGCTGCAATGATGGGAGAGTGGATGAAGGGCCATTAATCCTTACAGTGAGTGTGTGTGTGTGTGTGTGTGTGTGTGTGTGTGTGTGTTTGCGTGTGTTTACATGTGAGCCATAGAGATGAAGGCAGAGTTTGTTCATATCTGAGGTTTATGTGGAGTAATCAAACTAACAACCTGCCCTGCAGAGCTGAATATTGATGTGATGCAGCCCGGAGGTCAGAGGTCAGCAGCATTCAATATTAACATTACACCATGGTTTTATCGTTTCCTTTTTGCTTTTTCATGCTTGGGTTGTTTTATATCACCATGCGTCGCTCATCCAGTGTTATGTTCTCAGCTCTCATCTTATATCATTTTGTCTCATAACATCTTGATTTGTTTTCTCATTTTGTTAAGGATCGTGTCATCTTTTCTTATTTTGTCATGTCTTACTCCATTTTGTCTTGTCTTGTTTTGCTTTGTTCCCTTTAAAAGACAGCGTTTGCCTCTCCACTGTCCCTCTTTAAGGGAAAAGTTTTGATAAAATATAAGTTTGTCCCCCTAAAGATTTCCTCTCAGTTTCATAAATAAGGCTTTGAACAGCTTTTCACACTCAACTCTTCCTAATTAATCACAGTAAAAGACTAATTATTCATATCTGTGTGATGTTGGTTCAAACATCACTCATCATTCATCTACACTCAGATTAAAGGCTTCTTATAATTTAGTAGAAAAAGGGACTAAGAAGCGTAAATTAATCATATCCAAAGATACTGACATCTGTAGATATTGTGAGCACATTACTGACAAAACTATAATATTACTACATCATGAATTTCTGAAAGAACTTCAGAACAAACTCAAGAGGTTGTGCTATGTAGCACAACAAGCTAGTGAAGCTGTAAACAGAGCTGTGTTCCTGCACATGCTCAGTGATGTCTGCTTTACACAGAACTACTCTCCGGAGACTGAAAACCTGATCGCTGTTATTAGTGTTTGGAGCCGTTTCTAAACAAACTAACATGACCAAACTCTTCATAATGAAGGGACTTGTCACCCAGTGCAGCAGTGTGGCTCACTGATGTGTTTTTAATAGTTTTTGGACAACAGCAGAGGTCTACAGCACAGAGGAATAAGATATATTAGACTTTGGATACACAGACACAATACTTGTTAGTAGATCAGTTCATTGTTGGTTTGGCTCCAAACATGAGATTTGTTGACAATAAGAAAAATATAGAGAGTCACCAAATATATACTTTAAAGTCTCATATTTTCACACAGAGTCCCTCTTCAAGACCAGGATGGAGGATGGAGGACCTGTCATATAACTTATTATTAATCAAATTATGTAGACCCAAATGATATGGAGTTAACCTGAGGCTTTTGGGGCTCCTGGGCAGTTTACTTGGTTGATAATCCAGCCTTGAATATATGAAGTAGAAGAAGAAAATGGCCTAAAATGTACCTCAAAACTGTACTTCAGTAAATGTACTTTGTTACATTCCACCACTGACGATTATTCTCATTATGTTTTGCTTAATTAATTAGTTTCTGGCTTGAGTACAGTACTGTGCAAACGTTTTAGGCACTAAATGTAAAGTGAGGATGCTTTCAAAAACAATGACATGAAACGTTTTCATTTATCAATGAGCTTCATACAAATTTCAGTAAAAAGAAGAAACCTAAAGGAAATCAATATTTGCTGTGAGCAGCTTTGCCTTTAAAACATCAGCAGCTCTCCTCGGTACACCTGCACACAGTTTTTCAGGTACTCGGCAGGTCGGTTGTTTCTGCATCTTGGAGAAGTTGCCACAGTTGCTTCTGTGTCTTCATGTAATCCCAGACTGACTCTATGATGGTGAGATCAGGACACTGTGGGGGCCAGACCATCTGTTGCAGGACTCTTTGTTCTTCTTGTTGCAGAAGATAGTTCTTTATGAGCTGTTGTCATGCTGCAGAATAACTTTGGGACCGATCAAACGCCTCCCTGATGGTGTTGCATAACGGATTCCAGAATCCAAACATCTAAAGTGCCTGAAACTTTTGCACAGAACTGTACAGACGGTGGACAAATTAAAAGAAAAACATGAATAAAAGAGTGGAGAAACATATCAAATGCAGATGCTTCTGAGCACCAGGGCTCACTGAATGGTTTGGTGAGTATGAAAATGATGTGAATAAAATACAAGTGTCTTTACAGTCACCAGATCTCAACCCAGTTGAACACCTGTGGAAGACGGACGTTTCCATAGGTCTCTCTAAACCCAACCGGTCAAGGCAGATGGCAGCCAACCAAGAGCCGGGTTCTGCTTGAGGTTTCTACCCATTAAAGGGGAGTTTTTCCTTACCGCTGTCGCCAAGTGTTTGCTCATGGGGGAATTGTTGGGTCTCTGTAAATTAAAGAGTACGGTCTAGACCTGCTCTATGTGAAAGGGCCCTGATGTGACTTTTGTTGTGATTTGATGCTATATAAATAAAAATTGATTGATTGATTGATTGATTGATTGAAGACAATGCTCTCCACCACCATCTCCCTAAGACCAAATGATATAATATAAACTTTCATCTTCAAATCTATTTAGGGGTATGTGTGATTGTCTCTGATGGTTTATGTTTTGTTATGGCTGGCTATGTTTGTTTTTCTTTGTATCCACTGGACTCAGGTCTTTCTTGCAAAAGAGATCTTGATCTCAATGAGATTACCTGATTAAATAAAGGTTATATATATAAACGAGGGAATGTGTTGTGGAGAAATGGTGTTCATCCCTCCAATAGAGCTGCAGACTTGGCAAGGAGCACTGAAGCTGTTCTGGAGTCCTGTGGTGGCCTGACTCCATATTAAGACACTTCATGTTAATTTTTCACCCATCTGTATATCCATCACAATTCTATAAAGCCCAACATGACATCTTCAAATGTCTTGTTTCATCTCACCAACACTCCAAAACCCAAAAATATTTAATTTACTATGATACTATTTAATAACGTAAGACAAAAGAAAACAGCAGATTCTCACATTTGAGTAGCTGGAAGCATTAAATGTTTGGCATTTTGGCTTGAAAAAAGACTTGAATCCAAAAATGATTTATTGATTAGATGCAGGCACAATAAACTGAAGTGTAGTCTGTTGTATGAACTATACATGAATGGGGCGAACCAGTTTATTTTGCCCTGGAGCCCTGTTGACCTGGCCACATGACGGATATCATCAGACACATCCTCTAGAGGAGGTAGCTCCTTAAGTAGGACAGGGAGTAGAAAGGTAGAAACATAATAAAGAGGTGTAACCAGTAGTGGAAGAAGTATTCAGATCCTTTACTTAAGTAAAAGTACCAATATAGCAATGTGAAAATACTCCATTACAAGTAAAAGTCCTGCATGAAAAATCCTACGTTAGTATTATGAGCTTGATGTAGTTAAAGTATTGCAGTAAAAGTAGTGGTTTGGTCCCTCTGACTGATATATTATTATATATGACATCATTAGATTATTAATAGTGAAGCATCAGTGTTAGAGCAGCATGTTACTGTTGTAGCTGCTGGAGGTGGAGCTAGTTTACACTACTTTATATACAGTTAGCTAGTTTAGTCCAGTAGTTCCCAACCTAGGGGTCGGACCCCTCCAAAAGGGTCAGCAGATAAATCTGAGGGGTGGTGAGATGATTAATGGGAGAAGAAAGAAGAAAAAACAAAGTTCTGATACACAAATCTGTTTTCAGTTTTTGGACTTTTTCTCTAATCTTTGATTTTTGCTGAAATATTGGATCATTTGAACATTTATTGAAATGAAAGCATGTGAGAAGTTTAGTGGGAAAAATCACTATTTGGTGGAGCTGTTAACAACTCATAGACATGTGAAATGTGACCCCGACTACACACTGCTTTTTGTAAGACGTCAAAAGCCAAAAAGGTTGGAAACCACTGGTTTCATCTTTAACAATGTGTTGTATTTTAAAAGCTTGTTATATTATCCATTGTGTCAAATCTTCATCTGAAAAGTAACTAAAGCTGTCAAATAAATGTAGTGGAGTAGAAAGTACAATATTTCCTTCTGAAATATAGTGGAGTGGAAGTATAAAGAAGCATGTAAATGTAGTTAATTTCCACCGTTGGGTGTAAGGTTAAAATCTCAGTGTGCCTGAGCAACGCTAGAGTAGAGAATCACAGAAAAATGTTTAGAAAGAAAAAAAAGTAAAAGTAGGAAACTCAAGCAGCAGAAGGTGACTCATGTTGCGTTTAACCGACGGCATCTTTTCATCTTTACACATGTTGTTTGTGTGATTTCCTCACAGCTATATGAAGACAGACAGGAACACTATTACCACACAACAACAGTTGACACACACACATCCAGTATTCTGCCTCATTGTCTTCCTCAGACTCGACTGCAGCACCTTTGCTGCTCTGCAGTGAAGTCTCAGGGTGGGAGGTGGGAGTGGTGTGTGTGTGTGTATTAGAGGGGGGGAGAGATTCTCTGAAACTGGTTGCCATGGCCACCAAAACAAGGATTCTTGCCTGCATCACTCCTCCTAGCGAGCACGCCTCACTTTGCTCTCTCTCTCTCTCTCTTTCTTCCCTTTTTTTTCTCATGCCTCTCATGCAGCATCTCTCGCTCATCCAGACTTTGGTGCACGTACACACACACAAACACAAAGGCAGTGTATGCTGAAGTGCACACACACACACATACACACACAAGTGGGGAATTCCCTGACATTGCAAAAACCTGCAAACAATTATAAAATTTAAATCTCTTCTTGTTGATTGTTTATTGATAATATGTCAACATGCTGCATCTATGATCTCCTCTCCACGTGTGCGTGTGTGTGTGTGTGTGTGTGTGTAGACCAGTAGTCCTCATGGGGAACAAAGCCCGATCCTAATGAGGCACCTGAGGTCTGAGTTCTGAGGTCCTGGTTAGGGTTACGGTTTAGGTTAGTCTGTCCACAATGCATAGAAGTCAATGCAATGTCCTAACAAGGATAGCTGTGCAAATGTGTGTATGTGTGTGTGTGTGTGTGCACAAGCAGTAAAAGAGCATCCTCTTCCCCATCCATTCTCTGTGCAGGAGGGGTTAATCCATCCATCCATCCATCCATCCAGCCAGCCAGCAAGGGGATTCTTGATGGATGCCCAAATGCAGCAGAGCTTAACTCTCATCTCTAACTGACTGCATCATCCTCTCCTCTGTGAACACACACACACACACACACACACACACACACACACACACACACACACACACACACACACACACACACCAACAGATGTACCACTCTCATCACCTTTCAGCACTGGTGAACGTCCCTTTCGATACAGAGGAAGCAGACACAGGGTGAATGAAGCTTAGGGAGGGGAAGAGGGAGTGGTGGTAGAGAGGGGGGGGGGGGGCGAGCATCACAAGCTTCAATCAGACGGGTTGGAAGCTCTTTGGAGCAACAGATAGCAGAGCGGGATACAGAAGAAGGAGAAGAGAGAGAGAGAGGAGGAAAGAAAAAGGAGGAAATCTGCTCTCCTCTCTCCTCCTCCCACCTGACACGGGGATCCCCCAACTTTAAGGCTTTTCCCTCTTCCTCCTCCTCCTCTCCGCCCCCTCCTCCTCCTTGCGCACGTTGCGTTTGCTTTGCTCTGGAGCTTGGCGCACGGCTATGCGACTGTAAACCGCGGAAAAACGGGGGCTGGGCGGACCGCGGGTTGTAGATACCGGAAGGACTGCGGAGATGCGGGGATTGCCCCGTGTCCCACCACCACCAGCAGCAGCAGCACCACCGAGGACATTCGGGTTTAATGATAGCTTCATGTGAGTGCTTGCGCGAGCGCATGAGGGCGCGTGCGTGTGTCCGTGCGCCGCACAGATGGAGCCGTGCGCTCCCAGTGTGAGTGAGAGCAGACCGAGTGGCCGCGCTCCTCCCGGACACCTGCTGCTGCTGCAGCGCCTCCAAGTCTGCGCGGAAAGTCCAGACCTCCGGCAACATGTGACATTTCTTTCTCCTCAAGGGAAATACAAGGGGCTCAAGAGCCAAAAGGAGACGGTGTTGTAGGTGTGTGACCCCTTCCCCTCCTCCTCCTCTTCTCTAGAGTGAATCCAGGATGGGTCCTGTTTGGCTTCTTCTTCTTCTGCTCCCATGCCTCCTCAGAGGGCAGGTGACTCCAGACCCATCAGGAGTCACAGTGGAGGTGAATAACAGCACTGACCCTTCAATGAACAGTACAGCGACTTCAGACATCTCCAGCAACGTCTCCACTTCCTTCAGCAACCTCTCCACTTCCTTCAGCCCCCCTGAGCCCACTGGGTTTGCTACGACGCCTTCAGAAGCTCCCTCAGAGGAGGATGACTGGTCACCAGCAGAGACCTTCTTGTACACTGGAGACCGTTCCACTCTGGAAGTGGCCCGCTGCTCACGGGCGTACAGCCCAGTGGGGCAGACCGGACCCTTGCCCAACAGCTTCGGTGGCCCCCTCCGGCCGGCTCTGGATGCTGTGGCCAACACCGCCAACTTCCTCAACATGATATTCCAAGCCAGCGACCTGCGGGAGAGCACGGTGCAGGAGGACATGGAGTGGTACCACGCCCTGGTCCGCGCCCTCCTGGAGGCCGATGTGCTCATCCAGCATGCCCTGCTCACCTTTGATGCTGACCCGTCTGCTCTGGTGCCACAGCTGGTGCTCCACGCCACCCGCAACCCCACAGCCAAGGCGCAGGCCATCGTGCTCCAGGACTTATCCAAGGCCTGGGAGAGCCTGCATCCTCCAGCCCCGGCCCCTGACGACAGCTGGTTCAGAAGCTTTAAATTCCCAGAGTCAAACCAGCCGCTGGCAGGCCTGTCCAAGCGGGTGCTCCTCAATGACCTGAGCACCTTGGACACGCCCAAGTGGGGGCAGGGCGACAGCTATGTGACCAATCGCAGTGGTGTGCGCTGGGCCAGTGCCCCCTTCCTGAACTGTAAAGATGGACGCTTCGTGCCCCGCTGGATGCTCACCCTGTCCACGTCCTTCTACGGCCTCAAGCCTGACCTGACGCCCGAGTTCAGGTTAGGGCCTGAAGCCTGAACACACACACACACACACACACACAAACAGATGTAATCAGACTCTTCTAACTCATACAGGGGTCCATACAAGGTGTCTCATGCTGGTGATGCCATTAATTTTAGACAGGTGTAGCTGGAAGTGTCAAGTGATCATGTGACCAATTTCAGGAGGTCATGAGTTGGTTACTGGAATTGGTTAATGCATGTCTCATGAACAAAACATACAGTATGTGCATGCTGTGTTGTCAACAAGCTGAGAAACTGCACTCATAAAATCATGCATTATGATGGATAAATTGTTATTTGGATGCTGTGTTGTATTGAATAGATACTGTTGTCCAGTATGTATCCATTATGTGCAGAATAAGTCATCACAGATTTGTAAACAACACATTGTTTGTGAAAGTTGAGTTAGTCACTGGGACAACTGCGTTGTTTGAATGCAACATTTGGTGGGAAACTCATCATTGATTGACTTTGCTGAGACCTCTTGAACGCATCATCAAGCTTTGAAATTGTGACTCCAGTTTGGCTGATTTTCATACTTTTCATTGAAGTTGTAGCAAGTTTCCCCTTTTCTGCCTATAAAACATCATCAAAATCAGGAAAACATTTTAGAAATACTTGGTTGCAAGTCTAGAAATAAGCCCTTTTTTTCTGCAAGTCCCTGTAAACAGTTAGCAGCTTTGAACCTGATTGCAGCAGTATTTGTATTTCACCATCCTTTCTAGCTCTGTGTTGGCCCCTGTGACCTTTCCTGCAGCACTCTGGAGAAAAGTTTTATAAGCATTTGGAATAGAAAGATGTGTTTGAATCAATAGAGCTGGATAAAATCTGACATTTGAAAAGGAATCCACTTAAAGGCCATGCAGGTTTCTGTAGATGAAATACAGAGCTGCAGCAGAAAAAAGGAACTCTAATTAGTCTGATGATATTTGGAGCCACTCTTGTTTCCCCTCTTTGACACACATGTGTGTGTGTGTGTGTTTGTGTACAGAGGTGTGATCCGTGTGGATGTCAACATTCAGGACATCGACTTGGACCAGTGTGCAACAGGAGACAGCTGGTTTGCTGATACACACCAGTGCAACCGCACCACCATGGAGGTAAACAAAATAGAACCAGAATAGAAAAGTTGACTTTTTTGTTGACTATTTAGTCTTTGTAGGATCACACTGCCCCAATTACAGAGGAACCAATGATTCATAACCACAGTCACCAGTAGCTGGTGTATTGCCTCTGCCAGAGAGTTTATGTTTGTTTGTTATTTAGCAGAATATCTGAAAAACTACTTGACAGATTTCAATTAAATTTGGTGAAAAGTTAGGCTACGGGAAAAAGAACAAGTGCTTGTTTTTGGTGCAGATCTGAATCCAACAGCACCACCACATAGCCATTTAAAGGCAGCTTTACATTTTTGTCAAGCAAGTGAAGGGGCCCTGAGGATGGTAATATTGGTCGGTCTAGCTGCCACTTTGGTCCAGACTGAAATATATTAGCAACTATTGGATAGATTACCATGAAATTTGGTGCAATTTCTAAAGGTCCCCAGAAGATGAATCCTAATGATTTTGGTGATCCTATAACTTTTTTATTTAGCCCCACCAGCAGGTTGACATCTGATTAGGGTAAGGTAATGGGCATAAAATGTCTCAATAAATATTAGAGCTGCAACTAACGATTAGTTTCACTATTTATTCTATATACCGATTATTTCCTCAATTAATCGAATAATTGTTCCCTCTATAAAATATGATACTATAATCAGTGTTTCCCAGTGTTCCAACAAGAACCCCCACCACGCCAAAAAATATTTTTTAAATGCCAAAAATTTTTTTTCTAAATGCCAAAAATAATGCCAAATATCCATTCATTTGGAAATCAATGGCGTTTGTGAGCCTCTGAGCAGGAAACGTGAGACAATGTCTGTCTCGTTGCCTGGGAAACTCCAGGTAGCGTAAGGAATAAGGCAGAGCGTAAGCGAGTGAGTGGTTAAGTGAGAGAGCGAGCGTCAGAAAAGTGACGGTGAATGCGAGCGGAGCACAGAGGAAAAGCTTAGCAGTAAGGCTGTATTCAGACCAAATCAGGCGGTGCGGTGTTTAGCTGCAGGGTCAAGCAGAGGTGTGCGGGGGTGTGAGCGTGTTTATTTGTCCTCCGGAATGTAACCGCTGTGAAATAATCAGAAAGTAACGTTTTATTGATCTGATTCACCGGCATTCTCGCTACCTGCGCTCCCTCTCTTCATTCACTCTGTAGCTCGCTCGACCACTGCTGCTCTCTCTCCCACTCTCACTCGCTGGTGCTCTCTCTCTCTTTTTTAAAATGAGCCAGGAAGCAGACATCAAAGCCTAGCTTTACTTTTAACGTTAGTTGTCGTTAGTTAGTAAGTCATGTCTTTCCCAACTGCTGTAAAAAGTGAAGGGGGGTTGGCTCTGAGGTTAGCAACAATGGGTTGCCTGCCAGGCAAAACCACTCAACCTAGGGGAAACACTGCTATATGAATTGATAGACTTTATTGTCCCCGTAGAGAAATTTGTCTTGGACTCAAATGCTGCACACATGACACATATCATCTCATCATGTAGCTGCCTCCAACGTAGTAATTATAACAAACAAAGAACATATAAACAAAGCAACACATACTGTAGCACATCACAACCACAAATTACACATATTGCACATATCATACAACCAGTGGTAAGAACAAGCAACATATTACAAAATCCCTCACATCATATCAAGAATCTATTGCACAACCCTACAGCTTCAAGAAACATTATTTATCATTTTAATTGAGGTAGGCACAAATGAGTTTTTAAAATGGTTGAGTTTACATTGGGCTACCCCATATCGTCTTCCACAGGGTAAGAGCTCATTCTCGGCATGGAGAATATGAGATGGATCAGACACTACTCTCTGTGCTTGCCTGAGAACAGACTGCTCATATACTGACCCGAGGGACTGGTGTTCATTCCTCCCCATAACCTTCATGGCAGTCCGTATCAGACGAGCAAGCTTAGATTTTAACTGTACAGAGAGATTGCCATACCATGCTGACATCCCATACCTGACTATGCTCTCTAATACAGCCTGATAGAATAAAAACATAATCCTCTGATCCACCCCATACTTCCTGAGTCTGCGTAAAAAGTATAATCTCTGCTGTAAATGAGAACAAAAACTTTCAACATGGGCCTTACAGCTGAAGGTATTGTCCAAGTGAATGCCAAGGTACTTGTCTGTGAAGACTCTCAGTCATCCAGGTCATGGTTATCCAAGGAGGGTTGAATCGAGGGTAATTGGACTTGGTTGTATATACTTGAACATGTTTTGCCTCTCATCCAAGTGGCTTCTTCAATTCTAACTGACTGGCAGGGAGTCACAGATATTTAACCTCTGTGGGGTTGTTATCAAGGTCATTGATACCACTTGGTTCGTTAGTGCCCCTAAGGGTTCCTCTCCAAGGTGCTTGTAGGAGCAGACCTACAAGTGTGTCAGAACATAGAGAAAAATGCCTGTTACAGTTTTCAATGTGGCATCTTTAAAAGCTTGTTGCATGGTTAAGCCCCCTCAAATTATCAATTTACTATCACATAAGACAAAGAAAAGCAGCAAATGCTCACAAGTGAGAAGCTGGATTTTTGGCAATGTTTGTTTATTTTTGCTTGAAAAATAACTTTAGTGATTAATTGATTATCAAAATAATTGCTGACTAATGGTTCTAATAAATATTGGATGGATTGTACAGACATTAATGTTCCCTGGAGGATGAATTATAATAACTTTGGTGATCCCCTGACTTTTCATCTACCGCAACACCTGCAAAACTATCAGCCTCAGCTATACTTTGTGTTTAGGGCTAATGAGTGATTAATAGCATGCTAATATGCCAAACTAAGATGGTGACCATGGTAAACATTTATTGCTAGAGTCAGCAAGAGTTGTCCGGTGAATGCACACCAAAAACTAGGTGCTGGTCATGGCAACGGTGTGTGTCAAAGGGAAGACGGCTGCACACAGCTCCAGTGATTTTATTATATGACCAATGTTTTGACCATACTTAGTCTTTTTCAAGGCAAATTCAAACATTTATTGCTAATCATCAGCATGTTAGCATTTTGTTGTGAGCGTTATAGCATGTTAGCATTTAGCTCAAAGCTCTGCTGACTTAAGTAAAGCCTCACAGAGCTGCTAGCATGGCTGTAGACTTTTAGTCTTGTTTGCTCATAACACCTGGACCACAGGCAAAATATTTTTTTCTTTCTTGATTCAAGATGAGCCTAGTAGTATCGGCCATTTCCATTTAAACTGATTTTCCACCATTCTGAACTCTTCTACAAATTTCTTTCAATCTTCATGTAATCTGATACTTAAATTATGTGGTTGAACCAAAAAAAAAGTTACTTATTTCTTAGTTGATTTGTCATCCTGTTTTCCAATAATTGGTTGCCAAATTGAATTTATTTGTTCAGGTTAAAATAAAACAAATACACACAGTCAACAAGAAATAAATCAATGTGCAGGGAGAGGAAAAAAGCCTAGTAAGCTTATTTATTACCTCTACCTAAATAATATAAACTTAGCATAAAAAGTAAGGAAATTTGTGTTTGGTAGATTATTTCTTTGTTAGACAATGCTTCTTGGCAATAAAGCTTATACTGTTGGAAAGCCTGTTTATTTCCCTTTTAAATGGTGCCACATTTGTAAGGAACATGCATTTGTGGGATGAGCAGCAGAGCTGAGTATGTGGGTTGCGCCCATGAAAAATTTGCCAAATCTTCTGTTAACTGATCTATTATCTTATTATAAGTATTGTGTGTGTATTTAAAGTCTGATATATCTTATTCGTCTGTGCCGTAGACCTTTTAACTTTTGTACTGAATTGTGAATTCTCAAAGAATTTCAGTACATCCTTCTCAAGGAACATGCCACCCAGTGCAATGGTGTGGCTCATTGATGTGTTTTTAATAGTTTTTGTACAATAGCACAGATGAATAAGATATATTAGGCTTTGGATTCTTGTTAATAGATCAGTTCATTGTTGGTTTGGCTCTGCACATGAGATTTATTAACAATAAGAGAAATATAGAAAATTGCCAACCATATCCTTTAAGGACTTTTTTCCATGTTGTCTTTAAGTACAGAACAGCTACTGAGTGAACCTTCTGGTGAGATTGTTTGGGTCAAGAATTAACTTTCAGTCTCAACTTTAAAGCCAACATGGACAAGAAGTTCTTAAAGCACACAGAAAAAAAAATTAAATGTGAACATCTACAATTTGGCAAACTGATGAAGATTGTGTGATGTCATCAAAAGCTCCAGATCAGCTGCTGTTTCTAAGATCAAGAATGAACATTTAATCTCAACATAATGTGATGTGTTGCCAGCATTTACGTAGATACACCACAACTCAGTTTACTCCCTCTTCCTGTAAATACCGTCTCAACTGTGGACAAGCTGTTTAAACGGTCATGTTTCTGACTTTTGGTTACATCACACAAATACACTTTAAACTGTTTGCGACCTCTCAAAATGGTTTAAGCCCTCTCTGTCTGTGCTCATTACTTCGTTTTTGCCTTTTATCCTTCGCTCATGCTTTCACCCATTCACACTTCCACTCTTCTGTCTGCTCCCCCCCACCCCCCCCACCCCATCCACCCCTACAGCTCTTTCTGTTGTACTCTCCTTTTTCCCTGCCGGCCTGTCTGTTCAGACCCAATCCTCTACCTCTCATCTCAGTCATCTATTTAAAGATGGCTGTGCTGGGTGGCGGGCTGCGGGATGATCTGATGGATTATGGCGATAATCCAGCCCGCTGACATACTTCCTCTTTATGCACCACACTCACAGAGGTCTGAAACATAAGAGGAGAACAGTCCTAAAAAATCCCCAAATCCACATGGTACCTTTTGTCCCATCCGGTCCTACCTGGCTTAGAGGATTCAAAGCCATTGGCTGAGCAGAGCGTGTACTGGGTCAGCTGCTTTCTCCTGTCCTGTTTGGTCCTGTTCTCTGTCATTTCTTAATATGTCTTGTCTGGTCTCTTCTCACCTTGTCAGAGGCAGAAGAGAAACAAGGGGAGAGAGAGATGGGTATGATACGCAACAAAGATCCCTGGCTGGAATCAGGGATGTTGTGGTTATGCAACATGTGCAGTAGCCATTCAGCTACTGGGGCACTTTGAGTTAATGCAATTTTAAGGATTTTCATTAGGTAACTGAACTTTTTTGTGGCAAAAAATATTTTTATATATTTTAAAATATGTCTGAGTGGGATCTTTAATTAGGATTTCACACCCATTCATGCTTTAATATGCTTTTGCAACAACTAGTTTGTACTTTCCACTGATAATACACTATTTGCTAAAGCTTTTGCATGTTCTATAGTCAGCTGAATAAGTGCTGAAAACACAGTGAAAATACAATCAGACACTCAGTTGCAAGAACTGACTGACTAAAGAGTTTGTATTTCTTAAATGAATACCAAACTACCTCAGGACCATTAATGTTTCCACATCTAAATACATGTATGTATAATGTATGATACTTAACAGACATGAGAACAGATGCGAGACCCAGGTTTGATGCTAAATGAAATGTTTGGCTTGAGTAATATTTTTTTTAATCTATTGTGTCTTTTTTTTAATACATTGATGTAACAACAGACTTCGAGGTAGCCATGAAGCCGTGTTGACCTGTAGTTTCAACTTAAACATGACAGATGACTGGATCCAGTGATTTACTATGACGATCTGTTGAATTGAGATGCAACCCCGAAGAGAATTAAGTTGACCGCTGCGTTTAATCCATATCACATTAATGTTCAGCCCCTGCCATTAGGTCTTTGAGCATCTGATAAGGGGGTTGTGGGTTTGTATATACGTATGTGAGGCCTGTGTGTGTGTGTTTGTGTTTGTGTTTTGGTACGCTTGGGATGGGATTTCTCTAGAAAAGGATAATGCTCTCTGTAGAGGTTTTATGTATCCATTTAGCTTTTAACTTAGATTAACACACAGAGCATACAAGTGTGTGTGTATATGTGTGTGTGTGTGTGTGTGTGTGTGTGTGTGTGTGTGTGTGTGTGTGTGTGTGTGTGTGTGTGCGTGTGTGTGGTTATCTGTCCCGACTGGCTAAATTGAAGCTAGCATCAGAGGGAAATAGAGTGAGATAGAGTAATGTGACCCTGTTTTTAACCTTTATTCACTCAGGTATTGTAAGCTGGCAGAAAAGCATCACTGCTTCACGTTCTCACAGTTGTTATCTGAACCTGAGGCCGCCCAGACCATCTGCAGTCTGCTGTTGTCTTGTCCAGGACACCGGACCCTCTTATTCGGTTATTTTAAGCACTGTTTAATTTGACGCATGTTAATGTAGGTGTTAAACATGTTAAATGTTATCTGTGTACCACCTTTCGTACAGGTTAGTGTGATTCAAAGAGCTTTACAGACGACTGACAAGCCGATGATTAGACCGAACAAATGTAAACAGTAAAACAATTTGAGACAAATGCACATGAGAAATTTTAAAAAAAGGGATAAATCTAATAAAATAGATTTAAAATAAAATGAAATAAGAACTAGATAAAACACATCAAAGACAGATGGCCAAGGGGTTAAGGTGCTGAACTGGTTCGAGTCAGACTGGTGACCTTTGTTACATGTCTTTCCTGTCATCTACTGTTCTAATAAATAAGACCAGTAATAAGATACTTCATTAATCTCAACTTCTCTGGAGATGTAGCAGCAAGAGTAAAGAAATAAAGAATATAAACATTATATTAAAGTGAGTTTAAAAAAGACATATAACAACTTATAAACTAGAAACAAAACTAATAATTAAGCACTTTATTTGTTCTTATTCTTATTACTCAAAGGATAAGGGGTGAGAACCTAAGACAACAGAGAACAACAAAGAGGAAAATGAAAACTTAAACTGAATACTCTTAATGTTTCTTCTAGTGTATGCCAGTTCCAGGTCGAGGCTTTCGGCTGGGTCAGTACTGCTGCCGCTGTAAAGAGGGATACTACAACCCTGACATAGCCACTCAGGACTCAGGTAAGTCAATCTCAGACCACAGCAGGTTAAATAATTAAGGATAACTAGTAAATAACTAACTAATCAGAGGCTTTGGTACTCATGAGGTTACTTTGACTTTTGGTCTTTAAAGTCCTGTAGACTGATTACTGTCCATTTAACCAACACCAAGATTCAGGCAGGGCTCAATGGATGGCGATGTTGGTCCACCACTTTGTTCCAGTCTGAAATATCTCAGCAACTCTTAGATGGATTACCATGAAACTTTGCACAGACATTCAAGTTCCAGAGAGGATGAATCCTGTCGACTTTGGTGATCCTCTGACATTTCCTCTAGCGCCACCATGAGGTTGACATTTTTGGCTTTTATCAAAATATCTCAACAACTATTGGATGCATTGCCATGAAATTTGGTCACATTCATAGTGACCAGATGATAAGTTGTAATGGTTTTCTGGTGATCCTCTGACTTTTCATCTAGCGCCACCAGCAAGTCAAAGTTGTCACTTATCCAGTGAAATATCTCAACATCTACTTGATGAATTGGCACTAAATACTGAACAGACATTTGTGGTATTTTTCCCAACTGTCACTGAGAAGTTCCCAGTTCCACCCGGATGGCTTAATCACCCTGTAAAAGCTGCTATATGGAAACATGGACATGATCCCTCACTGGCTTCCCACCTGTGAACTCTTGTATTTATTGTAAAGCCAGAAATTAACCCCCCAGGTTTTGTGGTGGTGGCAGAAAAATGTACTAATAGAAGAAAATACAACTTTTATAGATATTTAATGATGATTTTCTTGTTTCCATACTGCTGTATGTTATGTATGAGGGTTTGGAGATGTAAGTCACATGTACATGAGGTCTTCACATGGGTTTGTGTAGGTGTAGACGCATGTGTCTGTGTATGATGCAGATGGTGGCCCTGTGAACGGGAGTGACGGCAGCAGCCTGTGTTACCCAGCTATGCCCATCTGTCTCCCGTGCTGGCCAGGCTGTAAGAGCTGTCAGGACGGCACCCCCTGCTGGGTGCAGGAGGACTGGCTTCTGAGGGCCGGCGTGCTGGCCGTTCAGGGCATCTTCATGCTCCTCATCTTCGTCAGTATGCTGGTGGCCTACCAGCATCGCAGGAATCGGGTGAGTCAAGTCTTTTGGCTCAGCAGGGCAACCGTATGGATGAGGTTGGATAGAGAGATGCCAGGAGAGCAGTTCAGTCATGACACATTATGTTATAAATTATGCTGGTTAAAGTCCAACTGAAATTAAATTGCCTTTTTTTGTCTACTACAGCATACATGTAAATCACTTGTCCTGTGTTTTCATTTGAGGAAAAAAACAGAAACCAAAAGGGACATTTTTAAAACCTTTGATTTCATGATGGTGGTCATGTTGATTAAATACTGTTCCACCATATGCTTAAGTAACTGGAGTTCTTATTTCCAAACAACAAATCAAATCTGTTCTATCATAGGCAGAGCAGACAGTCACACTGAGCCTGATAACATCCTGCTACACAACACAAGAGCCACAGACTCTGGACAACAACCCGCATTAGCTTTCCTGCTAATGTTTCCTTCGTACCTAACTTACTAACATGAACACACACCTGCACCTTAGCTCGTTGAACAAGCCACCAAACAAAAGTGTACTGCTAACATCAGTTAGCAGGCATGTAAACATACCAACAAATGTCATTTCGAACCCGTTAGATGCTGGTTTGGTCTTCAAAATCCCTGTTAGTGACACACTGTCTGTCCATGACTTGTAGCTACAGCAGTTTGTTTACTCTGTCTCCGTTCTGTACATTGTAACACCAGTAGTCTGCCAGCTGCTGTCAATAAAACACAGATACCGACACGCCCCCCAGCTGCTGTCAATAAAACACAGATACCGACACGCCCCCCAGCTGCTGTCAATAAAACACAGATACCGACACGCCCCACAGCTACTGTCAATAAAAAACAGATATCACAGATATCATTAATGTATAAATCTGATTTTGTTGTGACAATACTTTAGTAATGTGTTAATGTGAAACATCTGTAGCGCTGTCCAATAACAAGCAACCGACTGTATAAACAGGAAGTCATTTTAGCATCACAAACTGTGACATAACATCTAAAATAACAGTTTTAGGAGCCAAAAGATAAAATAAACTTAACTGCTAATCATTTGTTTTATTTCTATCTGCATACCTGGAGAGATGTGTGTGTCTTATAATTAGTAGTGTTCATGCAGTTTGCAGTGAGAAGGAAATATCTGATTATGCTAAGCTAACGTCATTATTTGCTCAATTAATCTAACAGTGATTAGCAGTTATTCTAGTTAGTTTTGTAGGTATATTGTGTTTTTTTCCGTTAAATGTAAAGTTTCAGGTCAAATATGTTGATCATATTCAATATTTCCTCTTTTACCCCCTCATATATATTAATATTGTGGACAAAAAATTTGGAACACCATTCAATATAATGCACTCCAGTAGACCACCACCACCCACTCTTACCTCAACAATTAACATAAATTAGAATTATCACCTTTCTGACAATTTCAACAAAAATTGAAAATGTATAAGCTTCGTAAATGTAGACTTTATGGCAGAGCTGTTGTATTGGATTGCATTAGATTGCGTAGGTGTACCTAATGAAGTGGCTGGTGAGTGTTAGTGATGAGGGCCAAAGTCATTTTGTGCAAAAATGAATTTAAAAGTTGATGTGAAGCTTATATGAGGCTTCAGCAGTCTAAGTTAGTCATATCAAGTGGATATCTGCCACATTTACAGTGGTTTTAGCATCACATTCCCTCTTTGTGTTTCCTCAGACAGTGTTTCCCTGTTGAGCTGCAGTGGAAGTATAGTAACAAAAAGACTTTGGCGCTAAAAAGACCAACGTTGAAAGATATCTACTTGACTTGACTTAGGTGGATGGAAAGCTAGAAAGAAAGCTTGAAAGTAAACAAAAGTTGTTGTTTTTTTCTGAAGGCTTCATATTAGCTTCAGGAAACTTTTAAATACACTTTTGCACAGAAGGAGGCTTTGTCCCCAATCAATTACATTATAAGTGCATTATGAAGGGATATTCTAATAGTCAGTATGAACAGGAGGCATGATTATGGCAAGAAAAACATGTTTCAATGTTCATTTGGGCACCTGTCTATTGTTTTAAGACAGACTTGAAAAATTGTGAACGTGTCCTTTAACAGACACCACAGCTTCTTATGACTTTCTAACTGTGCTTTCTCTCCATCTCCTCCTTCCTCAGAGGATTCGGGCATCTGGCCTCCTGCTACTAGAGATGATCCTGTTTGGCTCTCTGCTCCTCTACTTCCCGGTGAGTGTCGGCTGGCTGAGTCGGCTGGCTGAGGGTGTCGCAGATTAGAGCTCTTTACAGATCACTGCACAGCACAGCACTGCAGATTATATCATAATGGACGATTTGTGGGAGGGTGAATGGGGTGAGGGCATGTGTGTTTAAGTGGAAATAAGGTGGGTGAGTTTTCATAACGTCTCTCTGCTCCAGTGATAGATTATCAATCAATCTTTAGATTCATTTTACCAATTAAAGAGCCATTACTGTACGCCAACCGTGACTTTTTATCCATTTATCTGAAAGTGTCAGTCGATGTGAGCCCATCCTGCTGACTCTGAGTGATGCAGTGTGTGTGCAGAGCTGGCGCTGTACTGTAGGTCATTGATCATTAGTTGAATGTGATGTGTGAACGTGTTAATGGACCCTTCTTATGGCAGCAGAGGTGACGATACATAAATGTGCTGTAATGACTTTATTCAGGCATGACAGAACCATTATGGAATGAGCCGTAATGCCATATTCAGCAACCTGGTCGTGCCCCCTCGAGACGTGATTGACGCGACTGTCAAAAAGCCGTTAATTTAACAGATTGAAGAAGCCGTTAGATGGTACATATTCAAGGTCTAAAAAAGGGCTTATGAGTTTGATCAAATCCAAAGGTGAACTGCAGCCCACATGGCTGACTGTAGCTCTGAAACCATAAAGTCTCAGAAGAAAGGTCACGGGTCACTCTGTCATCTCAGTGGGGAGTCATTGTGGTGGGATGTCCATTTGATCTACAAACAGATCACCTGGTGGAGGCATTGATTGGTGTGCACACGAAGGATGGTCGTAGTGCTGAAACTTCTATTCTGTGTGTTATTTCTTATATCCATAGTTAGTTTAAAGGGGACATATTATGCACATTTACAGGTCTATTTATTTTAAACAGGGGCTCTTCTGGAATATCTTTTCATAATTTACAGTTAAAAACTCCTTATTTAACTCATACGGACCCTTTATGCAGTCTCTCAGTTCAGCCTCTGTCTGAAACAGGCCGTTTTAGCTCCTGTCTCTTTAAGGCCCCCCCTCCCGATCAGGAAGCTTCCTCCGGCTCCGGAGGCTACGTCAACAGACAAAGACACAAACTATAGTAGTAGGATTTCACTCCTTTTTGTCATTTTTTTAGTCAAAATGTCACCAAATACATCTGTACATGTTTGAGCCGAAATCTGATCTGAAATATGCAAGTGGACAATGCAAACAACACATGGAAAAACCTTAGAAACAAACTTAGCAACCAAGGCTGGCTACAGAACGGACAGCCGTCTGTGGGCATGTACGACAAGCCAACATCAGCTCGTCTGCAAGGTAAAGAAAAACGTTGCAAACGGAGCATTCAGAGCAGGTTGAAACCCTGGCTTTTCACTTGCAGGCAGCATTTCTACATATATTAATCTCAAATTTTGGAACGTGTTTCTGACATTATATCAGTATATAAATAACAGAAAATCATGAAAAGCATAATATGTCCCCTTTAACATTGGTATTATTGATTAAAAGGATAAAAGAGAGCAAAGTCGAATTTCTGCTGGCTGTGCAATGTGCACACATTCAGACCAGCTTTAGCAAATACAAAGCCTCTGCTTCACTAAAGCTGCTGCCCCACATTCATTTTAACCCCTGAATGCTACATCCATTATATGTGTCACATTAATAGGAACTGGCGCTGAATTTTGCTTTTCAGTATGAGAGTCTTTTTTTTTTTCGGCTTAATACCAAGTAAAATTTAATACAGCTCTCATGGAACAAAAGCAGCAGTATTTGTGGATAAAGCGCACTAAAGGTTATGATGTCCTCATGTGATGCGATCAAAACTTTGGCATTTCATTGGAGATATGGTGCCTTTTTATCGCCAGTAAAAAAAAAATCTAAGGAGAAAATCAGGTTGTGAATATAAATCATTATACTCCCTTTGGAAGGTTTTTCTGTGATTTGTAAAATATTGGCAACTCAACTAGGGGGATTAACAGCCATTGAACTGGAAAATAGATTTTAAAAAATCCAATATTTTGGCAGCCTGTGTTAGTATTTAGGACACTCTTTCTCTGTGGTGTCCTTATTTTCCAACCTGCCAATATGTTTGTCCCCTGTTCCCTGTAGTTTGTATCTAGTAAACAAATTGAATATCCTGCTTGGAAGGGTCATGTCATGTATGAACAGATCTTTTCAACATTCAGACCCACATGTGAAAACTAGAAACCAGCCAGATATTTTTAAATGTAGCTGGCTTAAATGTACCCTTTGAGTATCAAAACCCCCATTGCCTTTAAAAGTGGCTCTTAAAGGTTTGTAGTTTTCTCCTTCTCCCTCTCATGATCCAGAATCAATATAAGAACAAACAAACAACATCAAATCCATAGAAACTCCATTGTTAATCTGTATTTTCCCATTTCATAGCTAAACAGACAACTTGTGTGTCGCACTATCACCTCCCAATTGCCTTGAATCTCCGCTGGAAAGAGTATATTTTGCGATTTTATGGTGAAGCAACGCTTATAAGGAAAATACAAAACCCTCTGACACACAAGATTGATTTTTTTTCCAAGCTCTCCTCTAATTTTTGCTTCATTTATTGTGAATTACTGTAAGGGGTTAGGGTTAATATGCAGTAAATGCACTAAAAAGCAAGCATTTTGTAAACGGTATCTTTGCGTTTGCACGTCAAAATACACTAAAATGTTAAGGGCTAAAAACTCCAGGGAGAGTGTGTATTTTTGGAGCAATGGGCTTCCAGTGCAGTGGGCTTCAGTTTTCGGGATAACAGGCCATTGAACTAATGGGCTTTCGGTCCAATGGGAAGTTTTTCAAACTATTGGGGTTTCGGAATAATGAGCTTTCAGACCAATGGCATGGCATTCTGGTTAACTGCCACCAAAAGAGGAGAAATGCATCTCCAGATGATTCTACTGCTGTCTTATTTGCATGTCGTGTCTTTTAACTGGCTTACCAATGTTAGCTGCTGGTAGACCTACATTCATGAATTAGTAGGTTTAGTTCAAAGTTGGAGGCTGTGACAACAATGGGGCGGGACTTCATGCAGTCACTGCAGCTAATGTTAAGATAGCTGTTGATGGTCAGTAAAAACCTCCAAACTGTGTCGGCTGGCTAATTGTTAAAACTCCTTTTCTTTTCCTACATGTGTTAAACATGTAATGTGGGTGTGGAGGCTTTGAAGTTGTTTTAAGGGCACTTTTGACAGCGCTGACGGCTGAGTAACAAAAGTAGTAATGTAATGCTGTTACATTAATTAATTAATCGCTGTCAAATTATAAGTCAAGTAATGTCATTTTTTTTTTTAATGACTAATATGTAATGTGTAAGTGATTACATTTTTCAAGTAAATTGCCCAACACCAGTCGTGGAAGAAGTACTCAGATCCTTTACTTAAGCAGAAGTACCAGTACAACAATGTAAAAATACTCAATTACAAGTTAAATCCTGCATGAAAGAATTCCTACCAAAGTAAAAGTACATAAGTATTATGAGCTTGATGTAGTTAAAGTATTGCAGTAAAAGTAGTGGTTTGGTCCCTCTGACTGATATATTAAAGCTCAAAACAACAGCAAAATAAGCTGTTTGGCATTGGCAGAGAAGATTTGGCAAATTTTTCATGGGTGCAAGCCACATACTCTGCTCTGCTGCTCATCCCACAAATGCATGTTCCTTACAAATGTGGCACCATTTAAAAGGGAAATAAACAGGCTTTCCAATGGTATAAGATTTATTGCCAAGAAGCATTGTTACAACAAAGAAATAATCTACCAAACACAAATTTCCTTACTTTTTGTGCTATGTTTATATGACATCATAGATTATTAATAGTGAAGCATCAGTGTTAGAGCAGCATGTTACTGTTGTAGCTTGCCAGAGGTGGAGCTAGTTTCAACTACTTTATATACAGTTAGCTAGTTTAGCCCAGTGGTCCCCAACCTAGGGGTCGGGCCCCTCCAAAGGGTCAGCAGATAAATCTGAGGGGTGGTGAGATGATTAATGGGAGAGGAAAGAAGAAAAAACAAAGTTCTGATACACAAATCTGTTTTCAGTTTTTGGACTTTTTCTCTAATCTTTGATTTCTGGTGAAATATTGGATCATTTGAACATTTATTGAAATGAAAGCATGTGAGAAGTTTAGAGGGAAAAATCACTATTTGGTGGAGCTGTTAACAACTCATAGACATGTGAAATGTGACCCCGACTACACACTGCTTTTTGTAAGACGTCAAAAGCCAAAAAGGTTGGAAACCACTGGTTTCATCTTTAACAATGTGTTGTATTTTAAAAGCTTGTTATATTATCCATTGTGTCAAATCTTTATCTGCAAAGTAACTAAAGCTGTCAGATAAATGTAGTGGAGTAGAAAGTACAATATTTCCCTCTGAAATATAGTAGAGTGGAATATTAAAGAAGCATCACATGGAAATACTCAAGTACAAATACCTCAAAATCGTACTTAAGTACAGTACTTGAGTAAATGTACTTAGTTACTTTCCACCTCTGCCCAATACTGCTCGGTAGTGGTGCTAAATCTAAATTGCAGAAACTTCATTGTTCATTCAGTCAATTTTTTGTATTAATTATATCACAATAATAAAACTGCAAAACTTCAAATGGTTGAAGAGGACCAGACTTATCGTTTTCACTGAGGTTACCGGGTTCAAGTCTCCACCCACTATGAATAGGTTTACCTCGACCAATCAGATTACTTCTCTCTCTAGCTAAGCCCCGCCTATATCCGAGATCCCAATCTGCCATTGAGTGCAGGCCATTTCTCCTGATTAAAACTGCCTTCCTCTGATGTTTACTGCACATTGTCTCTGACTCTATATGTATTCAATCTGAGCAGTTTATCCTGTAGGAGTGGTTTGAACACAATGATGTGTGTTTGCATTCACATTTTAGGCTTTAGCTGATGCTCTTATCCAGAGTGACTGACACTGACTGTCACAGTAGAATGAGCTTAATTCCTGGATTACAGTCATCCACTCTACAGGAGCTGTTTCATACTGAACAGAGCAACCTGTTGTTGGATGTGACTGAAAGTATTAAGAATGGAAAAAAAAGGAAAATCAGACACGTGTATGCTGATATGAGATGTTTTATCAAGTTCAGTTGGTGGGCATTATGTTCATGTACAGAAAAACTGTAGGTAGTATGGTGGTAAAATTAGTGGTATCAGCAGGAGTGTCAGTTGTGGTACTGTTAGTAGTAGTAGTAGAAATAATTAGTGATAGCACCGGCAGTCACTCAGGCAAGATTTTCCTGGTTGTTCCTCCCACTGGCTTTGTTACCTGAGGTGACCGAGCCTTACAAGTCCACGCCCCTCACTTTTAATGCCCTGCCTCAGGGCCTCTGTATCTCAGGCTAGCCGACTCTGCAGCATCTTTTAAATCCCTTCTTAAAGCTCACGTTAACTCACCTTTTTTTATGTTTTTTAATTGTTTTGGTTTTATTTTTGTATTCTTTGCACTGTTTTATTCTGTGTTCTACTTTTAAATATACATATAAGTTGCAGTTATAGCAGTTTGTTGTCCACACTGTTGCTGTTTGACTTCATTGTCTCTCTGCTCTGCAGGTCTTCATCATGTACTTCAGGCCGAGTACCTTCAGGTGTATCCTGCTCCGCTGGGTGCGAATGCTGGGCTTCTCCATCGTATACGGCACTGTCACACTGAAAATGTACAGGTAGGTTTTGGCTTGTCAGATTTACTACTCTTTTATTTTTCTGTAACACCACATTATATTTTTATACTTGACATGCATTCATGTACATACATACCTAATCTACATAGCCAGTTGACATGAAACAAAAATTTGACCTGTATTAAGCTCATAAAAATGAATATTTGTGTCTTAAATATAGTCTGGTAGTTCTTTTTTTCCTGCTGCACAGAAAATGTTTGATGTTTTTATCAATAAGTTCTTGCAGTAATAGAAACTAAACGTATTTATAATCGAAACATGTTCAAGCTTACTTGTTGAATCTTGGATAAACACAACTGATTAAAAGATAATCAAACTAGTTAATTTGTAGTTCTCAACTTTGTTTTTACCTTAAGGTCCGTGGACTATAGACCCTAGGGGTCAGGCCCCTCCAGAGGGTCACCAGATAAATCTATTAACAACTCAAAGACACATGAAATGTGACCCCGACTACACACTGCTTTCTGTAAGACGTCAAAAGCCAAAAAGGTTGGAAACCACTGGTTTCACCTTTAACAATGTGTTGTATTTTAAAAGCTTGTTATATTATCCATTGTGTCAAATCTTCATCTGAAAAGTAACTAAAGCTGTCAAATAAATGTAGTGGAGTAGAAAGTACAATATTTCCCTCTGAGATGTAGTGGAGAGGAAGTATAAAGTAGCATCACATGGAAATACAAGTACCTCAAAATTGTACTTAAGTACAGTGCTTGAGTAAATGTACTTAGTTACTTTCCACCACTACCCTACAAAAACTCTGATGATGTTTTACATATACATTTTGTCTTCAGTAGTCGAATATTGATTGATTCTCGCCTCTGCACAGGGTGCTGAAGGTGTTCCTCTCACGCACAGCCCAGAGAATGCCCTACATGTCCAGCCTCCACTTGCTGAGGATTCTGGGAGTGATGCTGATGACGGTCAGCTGGTTCCTGTGTGCATGGACTGTGGGTGTCCTGCAGAACCGTGACAGGAACATCCCGGTGTTCATTACAACCAACACAACAGACGGCCAGGGCTTCAACCTGTGCTACCTGGACCGCTGGGACTACATGATGGCTGTGGGTGAGTGGCAGCGAAAGTGAAGCCTTGACTCCTTGACTACAATTATTATTTAAAATGTTTGGTATCTAAACTGTTGTTTTGATTATTTCATTCAACACAATTTTCTCATATATATTGACTTCAAATAATGCCCAACCATTTATGACAACAAAGCCAATATTAACTTTATTGAAACAGTATCATCAACATGGAAAAATGCTTAAAATTTTAGGAAAATACAGGAGAAAATATTGCTATTTTTGAAAAAGAATTCTACTTTATTACAGTTTGGGTCCTATTTTTGTTGTTTTGGCCATCCTTTCTCTTAGTAATAATAAAATTGTACTCACCAAAATTAATTGCTGAGATCTCAGAATGAAGTAACATTGCTACAACAAGGTCTGACGAAGCAAGAAACGAGGGTCAGACAGGTTGTGAACAGGAAAATAATTCAGCCTCATTATCTAAACCACTTAATTCTGAGATAAAATTGGTGAGCACACCTGAAATGTCTGTGATTGTGTGTGTGTGTGATAATTTAGGTTGATCAAAACTGTACCAGGAATATATGAAGATAAGGCCAAAGTTGTATTAAACAGTGTTCTTTGCTGACATCAGCTTTACCTCCAACTAACTTAGATGACAGTTTACACACTATTTAGTATTTCATCAGTATTAGCAATGACAGAAACATATTAAACTTGAACAAATTTAAGACATCAATGTAATCGTTCCTTTCTTTCTCCTGCCACAGCGGAGCTTCTGTTCCTGTGCTGGGGCAGCTCTTTGTGGACTGCTGTCAGGCCAGTCCCCTCTGCCTTCCACGAACCTCGCTACATGGGCATCGCCATCCACAACGAGCTGCTCCTCTCCTCCATGTTCCACTTGTTCCGGTAAACAACGAGCATGACCCATTTCTCTGACTGAAGATGCACAAAAATTAACCCTCAGCAGTGTGTTGTACAAACAGGACACTGATGTGGGACAATTTGTGTTTTCTGTCTCCCTCAGGTTTACCTTCCCTTCCCTCCATCCTGATTGGATGCTGCTGCTCTCCTTCACACACACCCATGTGACCATCACTGTGACACTTGCCCTGCTCTTCATCCCCAAGGTAACTCGGTTGTAGGATGGAATAATGTAGTCAACACGTGATCAATAAGACAGTTCAATCAACAGTTTTAATAGACTTGTTGAATAATATTATCAGTGTGCATCAAAATCCAGTGGTAGTGAGTGTAAACTGCCACTTCTTTGTGCCTATTTGTACCTAATATTCAGGTGACATATACAGTTTATGTTCACAATACATGAACTAGAATGTATGTGTAATATTTTATAATTCCATTAATTGAAGTGATGGTACATTAGAAACTGTTGCTGTTTCAGACACGCTGTATGAGAGTTGCTGAGCTTCTTGGATAAGTGGTTAAATGTCCTCAAGAGACAAAGGAAGGAAGTCTGGTTGACCTTTACTTACAACCTGAAAACAGAGATGACTGTGCTATTTGTCAGAGCTGCACTATTACTTACGTTATTGATTAATCTGCAGATTGTGATAGGCATTTTTCACTTTTTTTGTGAAAAACATTAGTTAAAACAATGGAGAAAATAACTTCCCAAAACCTAAGTTAACTTACTCAAAAGTAGTTTTATTCAACCAAAAGTCGACAAAAAACAATCATATGTGACATACAAAAGCATCATATAGTCATATTTGAGAAGCTGGAACCCATGAAATTTCTGCATTTTTGCTGGAAAAACGATTAGTCGATTATCAAAGACAAAGGTTTGTCCTGAGAGTGGTGCCACATGATTCAACATTCAACTTTGACTGTCTCCCTCAGTTGTGCCTTTAACTGCATGCTAACATTAGTATTAACATGCTAACATGTCATTTAGCATGTTAGTGTAACATCTGTTTAGTAACATTCAGAATATTAGCATGCTAATGAGCGTATTGTATTTTGTCATTAATCTTGAAGTGTAGCTGAGCTTGATGGTAATACTGTCATTAGTTTTAGAGGCATCTTGTCATGAACTGAGGTGAAGCAAAGGCATAAGTTGCATGACATAGTTATACCATTGCAAAACATCATAGGCAGGAGGTCATAGTGGTTGGTTGTACATTGTGTCTGACTTTGACACTGAAGACGTTTCCCCCGTCGATCACCAACAGTCAACAATGACAGCGATGTTTTTCTCTTTATAAACCACAAGCTCCTTGTCTCACCTACGAGGATTCAATACCTTCCTTCTCTTTAGAGTTTTATCAACTAGAAGAAAAGTCAGTGGATCACAAAATTCATTTGGATTCATGTTGGACAGAGTTCTGCTATCGCTAGAAAATGTGCTCTGCTACACACATCTAACAATGTGCATAACTGCACACATTTTTGTTTAACATATGTTAAATATTTACATACAAGTTGTATGTTTGTGTATGTTCTGCAGTTTCTTCATGTGTCTAAGCCCGGAAAAGAGGAGATTGCAGCAGAGGTGTATGAAGATGAAGTGGACCTGCGGCGCTCCGGTTCATACCTCAACAGCAGTTTTCACTCTGCTTGGAGTGAGCCCTGTGTGGACCCGGATGACTTTCGGGTAAACTCTCTTGTCCCCTCAGAACGATGTTATCACTTTGCAATGGGACATAATTTACAAAAGGTGGAAGAAATTCCAAAGGTTACATTTACATAAAGAAATAAATGTCCCTTAATTTCAGTTATGACCACATTTAGACTCACTTAAACAGTTCTTAAATGTATTATAATTTAAATCATAAATTACCAGTAAATACTCACAATGAACGGTAGAATGAACAAATGTTGTATGACCTTTCTCCACCCTTTACCCTTTTCTTATCCTAAACTGTGCTCTTCTTACATACAAACGTGTCTTTTACCTTTCCTCTGACTTGTTACTCTCCATGTCTTTTCCTCTCCTCAATTATTTCCACCATTTCCTCAATCCCTCCATCAATTCCTTCCTTCTTCATATGCACCAGGATGAACTGAAGAAGTTATATGCCCAGTTAGAAGTCCACAAGACCAAGAAGATGACCGCAAACAACCCTCATCTGTCAAAGAAGCGAAGCTCTCGATGTACATTGGGGAGATCCATTATTAGACGAATTGCTGAGATCCCAGAAAGCATGAGCCGGCAGTGCAGCCGTGAGGAGAAAGAAGGATCCTTCCGCAGTAGAAGTGTGAATATGTCTGACTCTTTTAGGAGGTCCCCAGATACTGTCAGTATTAGTTACAAAAGTTCAATTACATCACGATCACCATCCATTCGCAAGTCCCAAAGTGATCATCACTATGTCAGAGAAAGAGACTCCTCCAGGCGTGACTCCATGTTAAAGCCTAACAGTGTAAAGAGATCCTCCCAACGATCTGAGACAGACTCCTTAGACATCCCACCAGGGGTCTGTAAGTCAGCCAGTGCCCAAAATCTGACAATTGATACCAATCTCCTGCATCCTGATCACACCAGGCTTCATAAGACCTGGAGTCTGACTTCTACTACCGGCCATTCTGTGGAGAACATACCAAAGGTTGTCAGATCCAGCACAGTGCTGACAAGGTCCAGGCAGAGCATCTCCATTAGTGACCAGACCAGGAGTGCTCTCCAGTCAGAGTCATTTGACAAGGCTGAGGTCTGTCCTTGGGATGTAGAGCCAGAACAATCAGGGGACAAGAGCCAGAAGCATGTCACCTATGCGAACTCCCAGGATGGTGAGGAACAAAAGCCATCATCGCCATTTAAGCTGGTCTGTCCCTGGGACCATTTACCGCCTGTAGAAAAGACTCCTTCAGTGGAAAAGGGAACACAAGGTGAAAATGAGTCCCCCAAACCACAGGCTCCTGTGTCAGCAAGTGCACCAGGCACTCCAAGACCAAAAGTCACAAAAGATCAGCGTGTCTTCTCCTTCCGCACATCCACCAGTAAGTGGCTCTCTGTGAAATCTATTATGGGATCCATGGATGCAGGCAGCAAATCCAGCAAGGAGGAAAATCTAAATAGAGAGGATTCTGTTTCACAAAAAAGTCAGGAAAGTGCTTCCACAACACCAAGGTCAGGGACATCTAGTAGACGTCCAAGCATGGAAAAGAGGTCACTGCAGAAAAGAAGTATGACGACAACAGAAGGGAAACCATGCCTTGTGAAGCAAAATGCAATAAGACTGTCCTCTGTGGATTCTTCCGAGAGGAGCCCAAGAAGGCTTGTGATTGTCAAATCTGCCGTCCATCCTTGGGACACAGATGATATGCAAAAAGATGGCACATATGAAAATGTGTTTTTATCAAGGCAGAACAGCAAACGTAGTAGTATAAGTTCCTGGGAAACTGCCAGCAGTTCGAGGACTCCTTCAACTCACAGAAGAGGTAGTAATCGAATTACACCAGTTCGTACTATTTCTCATGCAGATATATGTCCATGGGAAGGACCCGGTACTTTACAGCAAGGAGAGGGACCAAGGAAGCAACAGAGCATTAAAGCAGACGTCTGCCCTTGGGATTCACAGGTATCTGAACGAACTAATGTGTGTCCATGGGAATCTGAAGGGGAAGGGACTGTGAGAAGACAAGGAAGTGCTCGTGGTGAATTGTGTCCTTGGGAATCACAAGATGTTCCCGTTATTGCTCATGCTACCCTGTCAAGAGATTCAAAGACACAACAGTCTTTGAAACATTCAACAGACGTATGTCCCTGGGAGACTGCAGAAAAACCTCTACCTTCAATAAGACATGATAATGAATACTCTAATGTTTGTCCTTGGGATGTTCAGGACAAGGCTGAAATTGTATATGAAAACCTAAATCCTGCGGACACCAAGGGATCACTGATGGTGCCCTTACCACACAAAGTTATGAAACCTGCCGTCTATCCCAATGGATCAAAAGAAAGTTTAGGTAATGAGCAACATTACCATGTAAAATCAACTGCCATGCATTTGGATAGACAAGTCACCAAGACAGTAGAAAGTTGTCCATGGGAGTTCCCAGATCCACCTAAAATGGAAAATATTTGTCCGTGGGAAGAGGGGAACACAGAGCCAACAAATACAGGCTCACCTTCACAAATGACCATCAAGGCAGATATTTGTCCCTGGGAATCTGGACATCAAGACAAACCAGAAGACTCACAAACAGGTGTCTTAACTTTGGAGGGTGCATCAGTAGGGATAGAGGGTAGTGATGCAAGAGTAAACGTATGCCCCTGGGAAACTGAGCCGCCTGAAAAAATTGTTGCTACCAAAATGGTGTCACAAGGAACAGAAAGACTGGCAGATGTTTGTCCTTGGGAAACTGGGGGACCAGAATCAGGAAAGACAGAGGCCTCCAAAGCATCACAGAGTTATGCAAGGCAAGACACAGCTCGGACCAATGTTTGTCCATGGGAGACAGGAGAAGAAGCAGGCACAGTCAAAACTGAGGTATCGAAAGCATCAGAGAAGCTACGAAGTCAGGGAAATTCCCGGGAAGATGTTTGTCCATGGGACACAGACACCCCAAAAATTGTCCAACAGCAAGATAGTGCTCGGGCAGATGTTTGTCCATGGGACACAGATAAGCCAAAAGTTCTGCAAAAGCAAGACAGCGCTCGGGCAGATGTTTGTCCTTGGGAGACAGATGAGCCAAAAGTTCTGCAAAAGCAAGATAGCGCTCGGGCAGATGTTTGTCCTTGGGAGACAGATGAGCCAAAAGTTTTGCAAAAGCAAGATAGCGCTCGGGCAGATGTTTGTCCATGGGAGACAGATGAGCCAAAAGTGTTAAAAGAGCAAGACAGTGCTCGGGCAAATGTTTGTCCATGGGAGACTGAAGAGCCAGGAGTTATCAAAAAGCAAGATAGCACCTCAGCAGAGGTTTGTCCCTGGGAATCTACAGATCCACAAACATCAAGTGAAAACAAGGTTGATAGTCCTAAGAGTGACAAAGATGACGTCACAGAGAACCAGGAGCCTCTCGATGTAGAAGAGACTGCAGCATATATCAGCACAGAGGAGATAGATGAAGCTAAAGAAAACTTAGCCCTGGGCCGGCGTGATGCTATGTGTCCCTGGGAGATGGTAAGGAGCAGATCTGGTTCATTCACAGACAATGCCTCAGACGTTTTTACATGGGAGCCAGAGAATATTCCTGAAGAGGATGAAGAGGATGATGCAGAATGTGCTGCTGAGGCCCTCGTATTCCCACCTGACTTGTGACCTAAACCTAGCCAGCATTTACTTTCACTTTCGGTGGGGGAGGTGAACTTAATAAAACCATTTTGGTGGTATCCAAAGTGATGGTCAGGGGAACTTTTTTTTTTAACTTCCCCAGCTCCACAGGGAGGTCAGACTGCAGGCTCAGCTCAGCTGGCAAAGCTGAAAGCCCTCTCTGATGGACAATTTCTTTGGCTAATGAAAGATAGAAGCTAGAGCCATGTTATTAAGGGTTGGACATCTTATTTTGGCCACACCGCTGTCCAATAAGAAGCAATGTAGTACAGGCTTGATGAGCTGGACACTGTCAGTTATGCAAACCTGACTGAAAATATCTTTTCTTTTTACTGAAGCACATATGTCAGACTCATTATGTCCCTCACTGACCCAGCAACGAACTACGAACATTTCTTGGCTGATGGAAGGGCATCTAAGACATTTAGATGAAGTCCTTTTTCTTCCTGCTTCTACCCCCCATTTTAAATTAAGATGTTTTTGTGTCTTTGTATGTTTTAAGGTGACAATTTGCCATATACGTATGTTGGACCTATGGCTGGGGTGAATATGTCACAAAACCTAAATTAAGCAGGTCCACAGTGCTAATCGCAATGCAGCACAGGACCCAACAGATGGAACTCTTAACCAGCATACACCAGATAAATTCAGTCTTATTTTGTTCTTTTTTTGTGGAAATTATATTTTCAAAGTAGAAGAAAGAGTAAGTGTAAAGCAGCAGGAACACAATGGATGTCAAATTAAATTTAATGATTGATAAAACTATGCATACATGTTTGCGTAAGTGACTGATTTCATGACTAAATGCCAATGATTGATATGACTCTCTCACTTTTGTTTCCGTCTTATTAATGGAAAACATTCCACCACTTCAAATAACAACTAAAATAAAAAGGCAAAAATGTGCATAAATAAACATAAACTCAATCTTACAGCCTAAAATTTCTATCCCTTACAGTAGAGTGATAATTGCATAATCCTTTTATATCTGAACATTTAGAAAGTGATGACATTGCTTATTATGTGGATGCAATGCACTAGACACCAATATCACTAAAATGGGACAATGTGATTACAAACTACGTGAAAAATACACAGTTTAAATGTTTAGTAATTGCAAAGAACATTAAATTGATGGATACTGTATACTTTGAGGACCTGGCCAGCTTCCAACTCTGAAATTTACTGTCTAATGTCACAAATAAAATGTGAATTATAGAGGTGAGGTCTAATTTCAATAAATTGCATAAGGTTACGTCAGTAGAGCAACTTCCCCTTAATTGGTAAACTTAAAAATTGCTTGTCTGGGTTTGGGTTGAAAATAATTTTTGGGGGATAATACTATCGTCGTCATTGAAAGACACAGTAGTCATGTCTCTGGCATTACAATAATATTTACGTATATGATTTAAGTACTAGATTTTAAGAGATCCTTCTGGATGACCCAATTCATGTGCAGTGGGACAATAACACTGAAGAAACAACTTGACAGATTTTTCAGTTTAACTTCATAATTAGGTGAAATATCTTATGACTATTAGTCTGCTAAGGGAATGTATTATCCTAACTTCCAGGTCTATATTTATATTCTTTTTATTATTATTATATTCTGGAGCTCTACTGGAATATATTTGCATGATTTACAGTTAAAAAAATCCTTATTTATCTTATATTGACCCTTTATGCAGCCCCTCAGTTCAGCATCTGTCTGAAACAGGCAGTTTTACTTCCTGTCTCTTTAAGTCCCCCCTTCCAATGAGCCCACTCTGTTCTGATTGGCCAGTTTCAGGAAGCAGAGACTACGTAAACAAATAGTAGTAGGATTTAACTTCTTTTTCTCAAGCTTTACCCCAAATGTCAGTTTCTCAAATACATCCATACATGTTTGAGCTGAAATCCGATCTGAAATTAGGCTGTTTGTGGTCATGCGTGAACAATTTGACATCATCACAAGGAGAAAGGAGAGGTAACTTTGCAAACCAAGCATTCAGAACAGGCTAAGGCCCTGACTTTTGACTTGAAAGTAACATTTTTCATATGTTCACCTCAATTTTTGTTACTTTAACCATGTTTAACGTAGAAATCCAACATCATACCAGTATAAAAATGACTGATTCTGTGAAAAATCACAAAAAATATGTGATGTCCCCTTTAACAGGCCTATATTTCACACTCTGAGAGGGAAAAGTAATATTTTAAAAAGGCTCAGAATTGTTAGTCAAAGTTTTAGATGCAAATGATTGTGACTTTTTAAAAGCAGCATTATATTGGAAAAGGTCTTTAGGTGGATAATAATTACAATGTTAACAGTAGTCTGTATTGATGTAATAACCATCTCCATGCCAGCAATTGTGTCAGTTTCCTCAAATGGTGGCAATCATCAGCACTTCAGCTGCTTCAGTGTCATTCAGTCCCAAACAGCTACAGTGACTCGAGGTTTCTTTTATCTCATTGTTAACCACCGCGCCAAGTTTTTTTGTCAATGGAGTGACCTAGTTTTGTGAGCATCGTTGCATGTTTGTGTTTTTGAATGAGCGTGCTGTAATTTGTTGTCACGTAAAAAGAAAAAAAAAATAATGTTGTAACACATCCCTTGATTTGCAGAGAGAGAAACAGCCTATGTTCTGTTCTCAGTTTTGTATGTATCTTCTATGACAGATTATTCTGATAAAAGAAAAAAAAATCCACTGAAATCTACTGGTGTAAAGAAGAGCAGATGGGACACTTTATTTTTGTATTTCCCCCCCAAGGTCAACATGCAGTATATTCATCACAGAAATAAACCATGCAATTTCTGGACGTCTGTTTATTATTATTTTCTTTACATGTACACATTAAATTAGTCTCATAAAAAAAAAAAAAAACAAAGTCTTGAAAGGAGTTGGTTGAATCCAGACTGTTATGTGGTGATTTGCTGCAGAGTAAGAAGCAGTTTTATTGGCTACAAGACAAAGCAGTTTGTTCATCCTAAAACTCACCTGCTGCTTCAACGTTTTAACAGCCAACAGCACTTTTCAAAACAGAAAAAAAGCCTCCAAAGGAAGCCTGGTTTCCTGCCAAAACGGACTAACTAACCAGCCACAGCCAAATTTTAAACAGCATTTGGCCCGTGACTGCTGTTAATGTCCAACTGTGGTTTTGAAGAAAGGAGCAGTGCCATCTGGTGGTCTATTTATGCCACTGTACTGCCTCTGGTTTGGGAACTTCATAGTTGAGGGCGTCAAACTCTTCTCCCGGCTTCAAGGTTGGACCAGGAATCATAACAGTCTGAAAGAATAAGAGGAGCAACTTCAGAAAAATAAATTAAAATTAATATATGCCCCAAATTGTCTCATATATTACAGATAAATAAAGAATCTCTCATTAGTGCCATCCACTCCACATGTAATGTAACAGCATATTTTGTTACCAGTGGACCTTGACTGCAGACCCTAATGAGAAAACCAGTTTGCAACATTCAACACTGTGGGAAGCCAACGGAAAATAACAAAGGACGGGTTCACAATGTTTCAAGTTTGTCTTAAAACAACAATCAGGAACCCAAATGAACACTGAAACAGGTTTTTCTTGCTGTAATTATTCTTCCTGTTCATACTGACTATTAGAAGATCCCCTTCAAATGTGCTTACACTGTAAATGATGGGGGATAAAATCCACAGTCCTCATTTGGAGCAAAAATGCATTTAAAAGTTGAAGCTTATATGAGGCTTCAGCAGTCTGAGTTGGTCACATCAAGTGGATATCTGACACATTTACAGTCTTTTTAGCTTCAGTGTTTCCCTGTTGAGCTGCGGTGGAAGTATAGTAACAAAAAGAGGAACTTTGGCACTAAAAAGACTGTAACATTGAAAGATATCTACTTGATTTGACTCATTTGGATGCTGAAGCTTCATATTAGCTTCAGATAAACCTTTAAATATATTTTTTTGCACAAAAGGAGGACTGTGGATTTCCATTGTAAGTGCATTATGAAGGGATCTTCTAATGGTCAGTATGAACAGGAGGAATGATTACAGCAAGAAAATTCAATGTTTCAATGTTCATTTGGGCTCCTGACTGTTGTTTTAAAGACGGACTTGAAAAATTGTGAACCCGTCCTTTACTTGCCAAAGAAAAACCAAACACCTTCCTTTATTCTTTTTCTTTTATATCACTGTAGATGTTTCCCAGACTTTTTTTTAGAATAAGGAAGTATTCGCTATTTACTTTGGATGCTTTAAATTTTACGATTACCAGTTACTGCCCATAAAGAAAAGAGCAGCTGATTGAGTTATGATGTAAAAAACTGTTTTTTTAATTTTGTTCACAGCTGGTGAAAATGCTCTGCTTTCATTTGTCGGTTGGCTCGACAGGTTTTGATTGACACGCCAAGGAGCCTGAAATAACCACAGAATCAGAAGAGGTTTGGTGAAGCTAATTTTAGGATATCTGTAGCATATGTATGTAAAAACTGCCATTGTTGATTTGAAAAGTACAGAAAATGTAAAATAATTTACGTACAATTAAACATCATCCATGTTTTTCACTGTTTCTGACAAACACCATTTATGATTTGTCTTGAGACTTAAAGCGTTCTGTTATGGTTAATTAGATAATTAAATCTCTCTGATTTTCTTGTTGTAAATAAATGATGGGAAGAAACTTTCTTCTGTCTTGTTTAAGAACTGGCCATCATAAAGCAACTATGAGAATAAAGACGTCTCCAGTAGAGCTGCAACTAACTTACTTACATTATCGATTAATCTTGATAACTGTTTTGTCTATAAAATGTCAGAAAATAGTGAAAAATGTTAGCTATAAAGGTCTTAGAGTCCTTGGTGATGTTTTCAACTGTCTTTTTTTGTCTGATCAACCATCCAAAATCCAAAAATATTCAGTTTACTATCTATCTTACTATGTATGACACAGAAAAGCTTAAAATCCCCACATTTGTTTGCAATTTTTGCTTAAAAATGCATTGAAATGATGATCACAATGGTTGGAGATTAATTAATTGATTAATTGATTACAGCTCTGGCCTCCAGCAGACTGTGTCCCCACTTTTATGTTTATTTGACAAACACTTTTGCAGTAGCGCTGATGGTAAAACTCTGCGTTTCTGTCAGAGAAGCATCTGTCAGGCTCCATCTGTCAGGAACATCTGAGACACTGCAGAGGCTGAGTCACAGATTTAAGGTGATTACGCTCTCTACGTTTTGCAGCGATGCGTGTAATGCAAGTCATCTTCTATTCTGGTCTTGCGAACAGAATGACATTACAGTGTGAGGACGAGCGCAGACACTTAACACGACCTCGGGAATTTAACGGGACTGTGTTTATCCACCGACACGCAGGTAAACTTTAGGGAACAGATCACCAGATGATCCATGTGGTTAAGGTCTGAACCACAACAACACTAACCAGCACATCTCCTGTGTGTTACTTGAAGCGGATATAATCAATATTTTTCATAATAACAAGCTGACAGTGTGTAATGCGTTGGTCGTGGCTCGTAGTGATGAACCTACAGAGAATTATCAGTGACTCTGCAGCTCCTCTCGGCTTTACGGAGCTTTATAGTGAGTTTCAGCTCATTGTTTATCTGTCTGGTTGCAACTTCACTGTTTTGGTTCACTCTCAGCGCTCTCATAGCGTCGTTTTCGGCTACATTAGGCAGCTGGTTTGTTGCAAGAAGCTCTAAAAAGCAACTGTACACAAACGGCAAACAGACACAGTTAGCTGCAGACTAGCTGGTGAACATGGTGGAGCATTTAGCAGCTAAAGAGACAGATATTTCCCTCAGGAAGTTGGTGGAGAGTAAAAACAGCTAAAAGAGAGTGAATATTGGACTTACATTCACCAGGTGGACAGAAACACGACTCTAAATGAACGATAATGTTGTAAATAAGCAACTGTTTGCTAGCAAGCGAAACATAACGGTAGCATGATGCTGTTAAACTGTATTATGTTATAGTGAAAAGTGTTTCTAATACCTTCATTGATACAAACGGGTTCGGACAAAATATCAGAAGCATTTTTAACAAAAATTAAAACCTTCATGAAAGTAGGATTTATTGCAGGACTGTTGAACATCCTCAGTGCAAGACGATGAGGAGCTCAGACGGTTTATTAAAATGATGGGTGAAGTATTTGGGAGATATTTATGAGTCTATTTTATGAGAAGAAATAAAAGCCGTATGGAGATAACGTATAAAAGCATATGTAACAGTAAGGAATGGAAAAATAATTTACGGAAAAAATAATAAAATGATAATGAAAAGCCTGAAACACTAAACATATTTCACCGACCCTGTTCCTGTGGTCATTAAAGTGAAGTATTAACTGTCCGGTTAATAAAGGCTTTTTAATTTCCTTCTGACAGAGAGAGTGCCTTGGACCTCTGCCTTTTTCTTACTAAAAGATAAATGTTGTCAGTCGGTGCAGAGCGGAGGGTCACCTTAATAATCGGGTCCTTGGCGGGAGCCCAGGACGGCACTATTTTTCCGTGTAACCTCCAGCGGCCGTACGGGTTGACGAGGTGTCGCTCTATGACCAGATACTCCAAGACGTCCTTCGGCTGCTCCTCGCTGCCCAGCATCAGCCTACCGAAGCGGTCGTAGATGGCCAGAGTCTGCAGGGCAGGACGACATTTAAAAAATGTAAAAAAAAAAAAAGATCCATGTGGTTAAGGTCTCTGCTCTGCAGGGAAGCGAGGGAAGCGTTGCAGGTTATAATAATATTGCAATTAATCAGTCTTTATCCGAGCAGATTGAGATTAACAGTCAGTTCAGTAGGTTGATGCTGCAATCATGTCCTGTCAGAGTTATAGTAATTACAAGTCTCTCTCTGCTCTCCTTAAATCTCAGTTTAACACGTTTACCTACTAGTTATGACATCACAACTAGTTTGGAGCCAATCGTGGTTCAGTATTCAACTTATAGAAGTGTGATGTGGAAACTTGAACACTGAGAAGGAGGAGACATCAGCAGGAAAAACTTATTTAGGGATTCTGAATTTTTTAATGACGGAGAAGGAGATGATGTCATTTTAAGGATTTTAACAAGATAACTGAACTTTTTTTTAAAGTTATTATTCAAAGTAGAACATTTTATAAACATCTTAAAACATGTCCGGAGGGGATCTTTAAGTGTCACAGTGAATATGATGATTATGCAGTCCTGCTAATGGAGCATCATATTTATATCCTCATATTCCTTTTAAAGAAGAAATTTAAAGCCAACTTTTATGCTAATGAATACTTCGGAGTGATATGGAGATATAAGTAATATGATGTATAAAACCTCTTCTGTTCTACATCGTTTTCCTTTACTGCCACGATTTACCTCCGAAGTATTTTGAAACAAGTGAAAAAAACAGTTTTTTACTTTTAACAAGTGCCATTATTTACCATGAATCTTTTTGGCTCCTGATCCCTGCATGTTTTTTGGTATGTTTTTGTGATGTTATTTGTCTTTTTTAGAAACCTTTTTATTTTTTTCTGCTGCCATCTTGACCAGGACTCCCTGATAGCAGAGATATTGTATCTCAATAGGATCTTTCTGGTTAAATAAAGGATGAATAAAATGATTTGTTATCATAAAGAGCAGTAGTTCATTATTTAAGCAATGTTATTTTATTAAGTCATTACCATTTCACCTGAAAAACTGTACAAATATCAACTTTCTCAGTGCTGTTGTTCTTGTATTTGACTGATGAACAGAAGTTTACAGTGAGATTATTTTCAGTTTTCATGTTCGAATGTGATTTTAACTGAACTTGTGCTCAAAACTGGACTTTATTCTTGGCAGCACATTGTTAAGAACTACTGGAAACAGTATCTGTATTAATCATATCCGACAAAATAATATTAACACACATTTATAGAAAAAAATTATAGTCCGTTAACACGTGAGTCGTACCTGTCTGGAGTGCATGCGGACCGTCACCTGGCCGTACAGGTTGCCTTTACTGATCATGTCAGGGCAGCGGGCTTGGACCACCTTGGGCGCCTCCAGGGATTCAACGAACCTCCAGCGGATCGTCTTGTAGCGGTTCCCTCTCGTCATCTCCTGAACACGAGACAGAGGGAATGATGGGAGTTGTAGTGAGACACCCAGAAGAGTAAATAGAGGAGACACTGATGAAACTGAATGAAGGCTCTTCAGGACTTACAGGGTAACACCTCTCCGTCACCAAGGAGTGCAGTTTCTCCTTGTTGAACCTGAAAAACAAAACAGCAGGTCGGTCTTTAACTCTCACTTCTGTTACGAATGTCTCACTGTAATAAACAGAGTGAGAGCGGCTGTCAGCTGGCCGGTTGAAGTGTGAAACCATTCGTTTTCTTACTGCGTCAGGGCGCGGTGAGCCTCGATGAAGATCTCTTGAGCTCGCTCTGCAAAATCCTTCGTCGTGAACTGAGAGTCGTGCTCTTTGATCTTACGGATCCTGTGAAGACAACGACACAAGACTTTTACATATTTGGTGAAAAGTTGATATTTTTGAGGTGAAACAGATATATTTCCTCTAAAACACTCTTTTCTGCAGAATCCAAGAGTTTGACAAGAAAAAAACATCAGGAACAACAAGATAAGGACGGAGAGAGACGTTCTTACGCTAGCTGTGTCGTGGCGCTCTGTCGTATCTGTTCAGTCCGTTGTTTCAGTCCTTCTTTAGACAGAGTGGAAAGACGAGCGTCGCCCTCGGGAGGGATGTAGGCGTCGAAGATTCCCGCTGGTGAAGACAGCAGACAGGACTGATCAATAAGTGTATACTCATGGAGAGAAACTGTGATAAATTAAAAATAAAAATAAAAGCAAGATTTACAAATGTGTATGATGATTTGTGGGTTATTTATGATGTTCATGAATGCTTTGTCCAATCCACAAACACCAAACAATTTGAATGAATGTAGAACACCTTGAAGTAATATATCAGTATTTTACATATTGAATTTGATAAAGTTAAAGCTACATGACACCAGAATATTCCAGATGAAACTACATAGTTAATGATTGTCTAATCACAGGATAACAAGCTTTTTAATCTTTTTGGAAAAACTCCTTTCCCCATTTTGAAATTTGGCATGAATGCATTAAAAAGCCAGACGTCCGAGTTTTCCATCAGTACTTAAACGCTACATATGTTATATATTGTGTATAGGAAATGCAACCCGATACACACACATCGGGCGATCCGTGCACACACATGTAACAAGCTGTAAATAAATGCAAAACAATCTGACAAATCTATGAACTTGAAGTTGAATATTTATACACGATATGTAGATTTTAACTAATTCAAGGAAATGTGATGACATCATCCCATCGTGGCCTCTCTTCACTGGCTGCAACGTTTTTAAATTTGACTAATTACATTCAAGGCTAAATGGGTTCTTGCTACAAAATACATTTCTGAACTCCTCACCACTTATAAACTGAATCACAGTCTGAGGTCCTTCAGTGAAGGATCTCTTGGCTGTTCTTAGATCAAGGTCGGCAGCTAGAGGTGACGGAGGCTTCGCTGTCGAGGCCGCCTGACTCTGAACGCCTCACCAGAGGAACTCACCACCTCAGTTCCAACCTTCAAGTCTCTTCTCTAAACACACTCGTACAATCTACAGCCTGCTGTTTAATTGTGTTGAGCTGAATTTAATATTTACTGCGCCTGCATTTTGAGTGGTTTTGTTTGTTTGTTGTGCTTTGTTTTTATTTGATCCTACACTTTATTCAAGCTTTCGGTGTTCCTTTACTCCGTGAAGAACTTTGTAACTATTGTTTTGAAAAGTGCAATACAAATAAAGTTATTATTATTATCATATAAAAAATGCTGATATTTATTCAAGTTGTGGTGTATTTATCTGTTTGTGGATTGGACAATGCATTCCTGAACACCATAAATTACCCACAAATCATTTTACACATTTGTAAATCTTGTTTTTATTTATAAACACACACATATATCACCATTATTGAGACCGTTTTGACCAACAAGAGAAGTTTTAATGCACAAATGCTGGCTGACTGATGACGAGCGGCTCCACACTTCGCAGCGAATGTCGACTTTATTCGTCGACATTCACGGTAAAATTCAAAAAGCTCCTTCATCAGGTCAACGTTTCTACTCCTCTATCCATCTTACAGTCTGGTTCAGCCTCACAGAACCATTAGCGAGGAGCCTGGGAAGAGTAGTTGTTTCCTGAGTTAACACGATAATTATTGGGTTTTCAAATGATCAATATTACCAGTGCAGGAAATGTTGATGGGCCTCTCAATGTACTGCTGTCTGAAAACGATGCCTGCCGTCTGGGCCTTGGCCTCCAAGTTCTCCGACCTCGTCCCCTTCAGCCCAACCGCTGGAGGGATGAAATATCGCTTCTTGGTCCGGACCGGCAGGAAAAGTGGGACGGGATGCCGCACGTCCAGAGACGTCTCAGCATTCTGACAGGAGGAGGGAGAATAAATGTTTAACCATCATTTTCAAAATTATTATTTATCTCCGTGCAACATATAGTCACTAATTTTAGAGGCGTGTAACCAACACTGCTAAGTATCTGAGGGTTTTAAAAAAAAAAAATTCAATAAAGATATACTGGCCAATTGTTTACTTACATAATTTTGGCATTTTTTAACATAAATAAATAACATTTTTGATAAGCATGTCTTATGGTTTAGAGCTGGAACCATTAGTCGATGCCAGAAAATTAATCAGCAACTACTTTGATGAGCGAATAATTGTTTTTGTGTTTTTTTAAAGCAAAAAACACAAAATATTTGCTGGTTTCATCTTCTTCAATGTGAGAATTTGATGCTTTTCTTTGGCATATATGATAGTAAACTGAATGTCTTTGAGTTTTGGACTGTTGGTTGGAAAAAACAAGACATTTCGAGACGTTATTTCTTTGTGACACCAAAGAACATAAATATAGATCGATAGTTTTATTTACTCAGGGGAAACCAAATATTCACATCAGAAGCATTAAAGTGCTGCATAAACTTCTGTCAGTCACTGGAATTTGATTTCTCCACGTTGGTCCTGATGATGCAGGACGACAATCACAGAGTTACCTTTCAGTCTGTATAAACTTCATGTTTACTCCTCTTGGTTTGTTTGTAAAAAGTCAGTGTAAACAGGAAATGGATCAGAACTACAGGTGTGAAAGCAAACTAAGAGACACTGAGCTGCATTTAAAGTGATTTCCAGTCAACTTTAAACAACCTGCTTTTGTTTATAGTTTATATGTGGCAGATATCCACTTGATATGACTGACTCAGACTGCTGAAGCCTCATATAAGCTTCACATCAACTTTTAAATGACTGTGTGGACACACTGTGGATTTTGGCCTCCATCACTTACATTGAAAGCACATTTGAAGGATCTTTTAATAGCTGGTATGAACAGGAGGAATGATTACAGCGAGGAAAACCTCTTTCACTGTTCATAAGGACACCTGACTGCTGTTTTAAGACACATGAAAAAGTGTGAACTCGTCCTTTAAGAGTAAATGAATGGAAATTTTGAAATATAAATATCTTTCTTACATACTACCTCTTAATTATGCGATAATAAGCCAACATTTTGACTGACTTACCATCTCATAGTTTAGTGTCTCCTAATTTTGACTTAATATTCAATTCGACTTTGTGACTTTTCATGAGTATTTTCATTATAACGCCAGTTCTTCCATTTCATTGATCCAGTTCAACATTTCATCCTACTTTTTTTTCCATTTTTCCTGTCAGAAACATGCTCCCACGTATCTGTGTGGATGTTATTGTGCTTTATGTGTCTTAAAGGACAGTTTCTCTCCTCCTGACAGTTAGCTAACATGAGCTAACGTTAAGCGACTTCCGGTCAGGACTCTGTGCAGCTTTCATAACATGCAAAAACAAATGAGCTGCTTCTCCTACAAATTACACGTTACACATATTAACGTGTCATTAAATGTCTCAGTACCTTCAAACTGCTGCCTGTCGCTCGGTGAAGGGCTACCAGCGTCCTCCTCATGTGCATCGCCATCTTGCCACTTCTTCTTCTTCTTCTTCGTATTTATTGGCGGATCGCAAACCAACTTTAAAAGTGCATACCGCCACCTACTGTATCAGAGGGTGTAGATTCATGTATTCATTCATCTGAATACTGATTGGTCTATAGAAAATTAAAATAAAAAATAATTTAAAAAATTAAAAAATTAGACCCAATTTCTATTTCTACTATTGAGACTTATCCTGAAGCATTGAAAAAGGCCTAAAGCTCCCACTTTCATTGGATGGATTGATTTGTTAACTACATCAATGTCCTGTGAAATGATATATGAGAGATATATAAATAATTAAATATTGGAGAAACTCCTTGTTTTTCTTATGGTTTCTTATTTTATCTCTGATTCCAGCTTCTCAAATGTGAATATTTTCTGGTGTCTTTATTCCTCTGTGACAGTAAACTGAATATCTTTGGGTTGAGGACTGTTGGTCGAGACAAAACAAGACATTTTAGTAGAGCTGCAACAATTTTCATTATCAATTATTCTGTTGAATTATTTTTTCGATCGATAGATTAGTCGTTTGGTCTATAAAATGTCAGAAAATGGTGAAAAATGTTGATCACTGTTTCTCAAAGCCCAAGATGACGTCCTCAAATGTCTTGTTTTGTCCTGACCAACACTCCACAACCTAAAGATATTCAGTTTACTGTCTAGATAGAAATTAAATATGGGAGGAATTCCTTTTTTTTTCTTATGGGTTCTTACTATAGTTGTTCTTTTCTTTTCTTTTTTGTGTTTTTTTTTAAAAAACTGTGTTGTGTTCAGAATCACTGGTGAATAATTGTGTTCTCGTATTTATTTATGTTATATAGACTTTACAGTGAAGTAGGAGTCATCTGGTGTCCAGCTGTTCAAGTTCTGAAATTAAATATATTTGTATATTCATAGATTTTGTAATTTGTAATGAGGGAGAATTATTATTATTTATGTATTTATTGGGACCATGTAGAGTGTTAAACATAAATGTTACCATTTGATGCACTGTACCAGAGTAAATGTAATTTTAAGAATTGAAAAAAGATTTAACTTTTTTGTTGAAAAACCATATCAGACACAAAATATTATTCAAAGTATTTTTTTTATCTTAAAACATGTCTGGAGGGGATCTTTAAAGTCCCCTTCCACTCTAAATTATGCTTTTCTTCTTGTTCCTACAGTTAGATGTTTGAGCTTCAGCTTCACTGTGCAGGATGATGTGAGTACAGTATTTTGGTTTTTTTTACATTCATCTGCTGAAAGTGGAAAGCATGGAAACTTGAAGCCTCCAGTGCACAAACACTAAATTCATAGATTCTTTTTAATGAGGGAAAAGGAGTAGAAGCCATTTTAAGGATTTTCTTGATGAAAAACCATACTAGATATACATTATTGTTCCAAGCAGAGTATTTTTATGTGTTATTACCGTTATTACATATGTGGAGGTGATCTTTAAGTAGGATTTTTCATGTAGTACTTGTAATAGACTATTTTTTACATCGCTATAAATTGTACTTTTACATTTGTAAAGGATCTGAATGCTTCTTCCTCCACTGATAAGATTTTATAGTAATAGTAAAATTGTTTTTGGTTGCACACTTGCACAGCTAATATACGCATGACGTTTGGTACGTAGCGCTGAAACGTGATGACGTAGTGTGTCTGTAGGGTCGACGTTGGTTAAGTTGAGTTGTTTGGGCTCCGAGCGGAGAGAAGAGTAGCTGGCAGTGCGGAGAGGGATACATCTCATACACAGAGTCGCCTCCTGCAGTCCGTGATCACCCGTCGAAGCCCGTTTTTTAACCAGCTCTGTATTGTTAACATCCAGAGAGTTACACACAGAACCGTATTCGTTAGCGCAGCCGGCCAAACACACAGCAACCATGCCCGAAAGGAGGCCCTTCGTTCGGCTACCGACTGACGTTTACCCCGTCAACTACGGCTTGTGTCTGAAGCCCGACCTCATCGACTTCACTTTCGAGGGCAAGCTGGAGGCGGTGGTGGAGGTATGTTATACTGGATTGTGAAGCTACATACATTTGTCAGTGCATGACGGGGATGTTGTTATGTAATCTGACCAGCTAACGTTTACTAGCGAGCTAATTGTAGAGCTGATAACGGCAGTAGCAGCCCGGGTTAGCTGGCGGTGTTGGGCATGTAGCTGTCAGTTGCTAACCGAGCTAACCACCTCTGACAAGACTGCTGACATGGCTCATAGTGGCTGTAAGAAACACATAGATAAAAATATAACAGTTAGGCACGTATTTCAGCGACTAGCCGCACGCTAATTGAAGCTAACTAGCACAACAGTCCTGTATGGAGCAGACTTGCACTCTCATGTTAGCTTAGCAGCTGTCTGCTAACAGCTCCTGAAAATGCGCTCAAGAGCAGTTTGTTGTGTGTCACCAACGTTAACTCATTGTGACACCAATGCACAGTGGTGGAAGAAGTATTCAAATGCTTTACTTACGTAAAAGCACCAATAACAGCAATGTAAAAAATCCTACTTAAAAAGTGCATAAGTATTAGCAGCAAAATGTAGTGAAAGTATTAAAGTAATGGTTTAAGAAGAAGAAGGTGTTACTTTATTGATCCCCGTGGGGAAATTGATCCCCTGCATTTGACCCATCCTGTGCACACACACACCAGGAGCAGTGGGCAGCCGCAGTGCAGCGCCTCGGGGACCAACTCCAGTTCTTTTTGCCAGTGCCTTGGTCAGGGTTACTGACAGGAGTATTAAAGGTGCAGTGTGCAGAATTAAGTGGTATCAAGGGGAACGGACTTGGCAGAAGTGGAATATAATATTCATGAGTATGTTTTAATTAGTGTATGGTCACCTTAAAATGAGAATCATTGTGTTTTCGTTAGCTTAGAATGAGCCTTTTATATCTACGTATGGAGCGGGTCCTCTTCCATGGAGCCCACCATGTTGCACCGCCATGTTTCTACAGTTGCCACTAAATCCTACACACTGGTCCTTTTAACCGTAACATACGTGTTTTTGATGGTGGGAGGAAACTGGAGCACCCGGCGGAAACCCACCTAAACACGGGGAGAACATGCAAACTTCATACAGAGAGGATCTGGGACGGCAGATGTATTATTACATATGACATCATAGATTATTAATACTGAAGCATCAGTGTTAGAGCAGCATGTTACTGTTGTAGCTGCTGAAGGTGGAGCTGGTTTGAACTACTTTATATACAGTTAACTAGTTTAATCCAGTTGTTCCCAACCTAGGGGTCGGGCCCCTCCAAAGGGTCACCAGATTAATCTGAGGGGTCGTGAGATGATTAATGGGAGAGGATTGTGTCAAGTCTCCATCTGAAAAGTAACTAAAGCTGTCAAATAAATGTAGTGGAGTAGAAAGTACAATATTTCCCTCTGAAATGTAGTGGAGTGGAAGTATAAAGTAGCATCAAATGTAAAGTACAAGTACCTCAAAATTGTACTTAAGTACAGTACTTAAGCAAAATGTACTTTTCCACCACTGGCTGTCAGTGGCTGGATGTGTTGGTCGTGGCTCATAGTGATGAACCTACAGAGAATTATCAGCGACTCTGCAGCTCCACTCGGCTTTATAGAGGCTCATAGCAAGTTTCAGCTCATTGTTTAGCTGTCCGGCTGCAACTTTACTGTTTTGGTTCACTCTCAGTGCCAGAAGTTATTATAAACAAACATTGTGATTGGTTTTATTAATCAGATGTCAGTGAATGAAGTGAAGTAACCTGGTCGCTGGCTGAAGCTCACTGAGGTTTGCTGAATCATGGCAACATCATGTCGCCCTTCTCACCCTCCACTTCACGCACACATTCAGTTCACTTGAGTTAAACGTTACATACGAATCTACTAACACTGACCTGAGCATGAAATGGAATGATTAGTTGTTATCAGAGCAGCTCTAGTTAAGCAGTTCTTTTTAACATCCCTTCTGGGTCAATTTGATATGAAAACTGCAGTCTAACATTGGTTACCCCTCAGCTGACTTAAAAGATGGGTTCACAGTTTTTCAAGTCTGTCTTAAAACAACAGTCAGGTGTCCATATGAACAGTGAAAGAGGTTTTCCTGGCTGTAATCATTCCTCATACTGGCTGTTAAAAGATCCATCAAATGTGCTTTCAATGTAAGTGATGGAGGCCAAAATCCACAGTGTGTCCACACAGTCATTTAAAAGTTGATGTGAAGTTTATATGAGGCTTCAGCAGTCTGAGTTAGTCATATCAAGTGGATATCTGACACATTTACAGTCTTTTTAGCATCAAATTCCCTCTTTGTGTTTCCTTGTTGAGCTGCGGTGGAAGTATAGTAACAAAAAGAGGAACTTTGGTACTAAAAAGACTGTAACATTGAAAGATATCTACTTGATTTGACTCATTTGGACGCTGAAGCTCCCTATTAGCTTCAGATCAACTTTAAATACATTTACATTTTGTCCCCCATCACTTCCATCGTAAGTGCATTATGAAGGGATCTTCTAATGGTCAGTATGAACAGGAGGAATGATTACAGCAAGAAAAAACATGTTTCACTGTTCATTCGGACTCCTGACTGTTTTATGACAGACTTGAGAAATTGTGAACCCGTCCTGTAATAGTGAATCAGTTGGCTTGTTGATACAATGGGCATAACAAGATATTAGCCTCTATATAACTACCACATAAAACAAACAAACCAGCTTTCAGTTTATTTCAGGGTTTTGTGGTTGCAGCATGTAAATTGCTCTGTTGTGCGAGCGCAGACACCTGTCAGCTAAGTGGTCTAACACCTGTACCTGTCTGTAAATACTCATATTATCAGAGTATTCAAGACAGACCACATCATGATACATGGTTCAAATGTGTAAAATAGTAAATACTAGCTTTAAATGACACCATATCCAATGGGATATAAACTGCTTCACTCTCAAGAACAGATGATAGTAATAAATTATTAATAATAAAATAACTAAACCTCCATAGAACATGAATACAAACCTGTAAAATGAATAATGTTTTGTCTGACCAACAGTCATTGTAAACTGAACATTCAGTTGATTATCTTTCTGTCAGTTCAATCGAGTCATTGTTTTGGCACTAAACTAAGTGAAAGTTGGCATTGAATGCTTTTTGAAATGACAATCAGTTTCCACAAGTATGTTTTGGGGGTTTTGGGATCAGTTTATCTGGTATTTGATCGACATTAATACTGAAACATTTAGAAAAACACCTAGCACAAGGAGTGTGTGTATAGGCATAAATTTTATGCTGGAAAATAAAAAAAAAAAGCAAGACCATTCAAAATATAGTCAGCCAAAATATATTCATAGAACATATTCAAATAAGTTCTGAATATATTCAAACATTCTGTTCTTGTATTAATCATTTAAATGTTTCCCTTCGGTAATTACAAAATCCTCATTTCAGCAGGAGCTGGTTTTGTTTTTTTAATGGCTGTGTGTTTGCTAGGAAGTGAAACTTTTTCCACCAGAGTGACAGATTGCTTCAGTAATACCCTGTTTACCTGCGGTTTGTAGAAAGCTTTGGTAACATACAATGGAGTGGAAGAAACCTGAGCAATGTGGCAATTTGCCACTCGCCCGGCATGTTTCATAATTACTGGCTCTCTGTCGCTGTGTCAGCCTCCGACAGCGTCTCAAACAGCAGCGCTGCCACAAACCATGAATGTCACTAGAGCCTCTTTCACACTTAGTTCCTGGTAGATTACTGGGGTAACCTTTCAGGCATCGCTAGTGATCTTCACTATTCACACATGCAGCTACATATCCGTCTCGTGTCTTTTCACACATGTCAAGGCAGTGCTGGAATAGATGGTTGAGTGCGTAGCAGAGAGTATGAAGATAGCGATGTAATGTTACAGTTGTACAGTTGAAATGCTGTAGCTACATTTAGAGATGTTTCCGGCGGAGCGACATGTCCACCCGCCGAGCCCCCGTTAATCAGCAGGAGTGACGAGTGAATTTTAAATCCTTAATTACAAACCGGTTTGCAGTCTCTCTTTTTCCATGGATGTGACACCCGGCGTCTCTGTTCTCCGTATGCCTGCTCACCAAAACTGTGCTCTGCGCTCCGTAAGAGTAGTTAACATTATTGATGTGATATTAAAGATAATAATGATGAAAAGAACAGAACAGGATGCTCTGATATTGTCGCACCAAGACACACAGACTTCAGATTGAAGATTTTGAAGGTGGCTCAGCATCTGACGGAGCTTTGGATGATTGATACGGCTTCATCAGACAGACGTAACCTCCTTCCCTGCTGTGTTACTGCTTTCATTCACTGGTATTTTCCCTGAAATGTCACCAGGTCTTGAGGTGGCTTACTTATGACCCCATGCAGGAAATGTTCCTGAACATTTCAAGTGTCTCTGGAAAAACTGCACCGCATCCATGTGTGAGACTGTGTTCGGCCCTCAATAAGTTGGACAATCAGTTTTTACACATCACATGTCAGAGGCTCCATAGTTAGTTTTCTTTTCTTTGTTTTTCTTCTCATACCTCAACAGATTCTTTATCAGTGACCAGTTTTGCCCTTCGGCCTCTGTAACCCTGACCCTAACTCTAACCCCCTAACCCTAACCCCCTAACCCTAACCCTAACCATAACCATAACCCTAATCCCCTAACCCCCTAACCATAACCCTAACCATAACCATAACCCTGATCCCCTAACCCCCTAACCATAACCCTAACCCCCTAACCATAACCCTAACCATAACCCTAACCCTTACCCCCTAACCCTAACCCCCTAACCATAACACTAACCCTAACCCCCTAACCCTAACCCCCTAACCATAACCCTTACCCCCTAACCCTTACCCCCTAACCCTAACCCCCTAACCATAACCCTTACCCTAACCATAACCATAACCATAACCCTAACCCCTACCCACTAACCCTAACCCCTTAACCATAACCCTAGCCTGTAGCTTCTTTCCTGCACCTGTTAAAAGAAACACAAAACAAAAACTCTGGCTTATTTGCATACTCATCATCATGTCCTTCATGTTCCTGGACAGACTTGGATTCAGAATCATAACACGGCAAAGATTATCAAAGTATAAGTTGTGCTGTTTTTATGTCAATATTTACAGGTTACACAAGCCACAAATCAGATTGTGATGAACTGTGCTGACATCGACATCATTACAGCTTCTTTTGCACCGGAGGGAGGAGAAGGTGAGTGTCAGCTTTTCCGCCTTTTTTTCCCCCCCTTTTTATTAAAAAAAAAATTGTCATAAATGGAAAATTGTTGCTCTCGTCTGATCTCATCTTTTATTTTTTTCTGCTCAGAAATTAATGCTACAGGATTCAACTATCAAAATGAGGATGAGAAAGTCACCCTGTCATTTCCTAGCGCTCTACAGAAAGGTAAGAAGGGACTCGATGTCACTCTGCTGTTGCTTGTCCCTGCTTTTTTTTTTTTTTTTTTTTTCTTTTTTTTTTTTTTTAAACCACTTTTCTATCACTGTTGCTTTTGAAAAATAACAAATTTTCCCCCCTTGGTCATGGCTGAACGAACAGTGCAACTCTCTCTGTGCACGCCTCCCCAGGCTCTGGCACGTTGAAGATAGACTTTGTGGGTGAGCTGAACGACAAAATGAAAGGATTCTATAGAAGTAAATATACAACTCCGGGTGGAGAGATCCGCTACGCTGCAGTCACACAGTTTGAGGTGAGTCGATGGCCTGGGGTGGGTGGGGGGGGGGTTGCTTAACCCAATACTTGCCTGGGTTGCAACGTTAGGAGGATGTGACGGTCATGTGAATGTTGTTGTTTTTCCAGAATTGTCCCAAAGATTAGGCAATAGCTCATATTTCACTCTATATGCTTTTAAAAAAAAAAATGCTGTTTACATGTGTTTCTGGAAAAGAAAGTTCAATCCAGGTCAGTCTAGACTGGACACCGTCACCTGCAGGATATAAACCAGCTGTGTGCATGTAAAAGTCATCAATCACATGCGTTCCCTATCTTTTTTTGCACTTTTTTTTTTTTTAAAAATAAGTTGTAGGTCAAGGTTCGTTTCTCTCCATTAATCCTTCCAGCACACACACAGAAGAGTGAGTCAGTGACCAGAAAAGTGAACAGAAAAAAAACTTTGTTTTGGCTGTCTTTCATTGTGGTTGACACTTCTCAGCAACACTCAGGTACTGGCTTCACACAGATTTCATGTGACAGACTGGTTACCTCACGTACTGATGACCTACTTTAGTTAGAAATCAGTATATTGTTGTTATTGGTGTTACAGTCCAAGTTCAAGGTAATAACCACACAATTAGACCATAAAAATTACATAATTATTGCTCAGCTTTGTTTTCAGAATCGCATAGCGTCCTTTGGAGCAGGACCAAAATATTTTATGGCCTCGTACTGCTCGCGCTAAAATTTGTTTTCAAACCTATAGTTGGTTTGCTCTGGTCCAAATCAGTGGTTGTTGGTAAATTTGATGCGTTTTCCGACTTGGTTTCGGTTTCCTTTCACACAGAAACAAAAAACAAGAGAAGCAAAATGCAGAAGCTCATTTGCATCCCAGTATGCAAAGCTCCCCCGGCTACAGGAGCCACCAAGCTCAAACTCATTTTCAAACATGCGCTTTTTTAGTCCAGTTGAATCGGATTCTGTTTTGTTTTCCCCCTCGGTACGATTAGTTTCAGCAGGTCTGAACACAGTAATCACACTCAGGTGTTGACCAGGACAACCGCACAAAGACGCTGTAGAGGAGGAGGTCTCGATCCGGTCCTGAACTAACGTGATCCGACCTCGATTGGACTCATCTACCAATTCAGAACACATTTGGTTCTGATAATTCAGTTAAATCCCACCAAGAGATGGTCTGAAATCCATTTATATGACACAGAACTTCCTACAAGCTGAGCAGGAAGTTTGTATTGTCTTAATAGAAACTCTCTTCACCAAATATCATAAGATTTCCCAGATATCCTAATATATACAAAGCAAAACACAATAAACGCCGTGCATCACAGGACAGCAATCACAGTAATGCAATGTGTTAATTATTTCTTTTCCTAGTGCTGCTGTAGCATTACATAACCGTTTTAAGGTGATGAACTCGAATCTTTGTCAATATCTGTTAAGGAAGGTGTTTTTCGCCACGGCTAACTTCTCCTGGAGCTGTCACAACACAGATGGTAACACAGGAGGGAAGAAGATCAATTATGTACAAACTGGCAGAGGAGGCTGCAAAATAAATAGAACTGATATTATTTTGCGTCAGGTGATCAAAATATCTCTTTTTTTAAAATGTAAGTTGTGTCCACGTCACAATCAACTGGAAGGCACCGAACATGACAAAGCAAATGTGAAAGAGTGTAAATAGAAAGAGAGTGGGATCAGTTGTAACACAGCAGGAAATGCATCATGGTGGTACAATCAGTGTCTGTCAGACAAAATCTAGATAAGATAAAAAATTACCGGTATCGTTTTTTTTTTTTTTTAAAGAAAGACACTCAGAGGGCTGTGAGTGAAGGAAGTGATGAGTAATCTGATCACAACAGCAGGAGTTTTAAAATGAGTAATAACTCATTTATGACTTTTGAACTTGCCCCGACACTGATGATAATCAGCTCAGTAACGGCTTCTCTTATTAGTCACTAGCTCACACTCACATATGTCCCCTCCCTCCTCAAGTCTTCTTAGTAGATAAAATCGTCTGGTCCCAGTCCATTTACTTAAATGGAATGCTACAAATACCACAGCTACGTTCGATGCTTTCAGTAAATCAGCTTTGAAAAACATTCTTGCAGGGCATTACCTGGCACAGACAGAAACACTGGACTCCTGCTCCTACTGAGAGTGAAGGAGTGTGGTGGCAGCTCACACAACTAAATGAAATGTCTAAAAAAAAAAAAAAACAGACAATAAAAGTGTGGTTGGTGTAAATCTGAGTCGGCCACCCGAATAATTGCTATACATGGAAACCACAGCGACATAATCTGGACATGGTCGCCTCCCTACATGCGTAGAAAGACCAAAAAATCTTGTTTATAAGACAACAGAACTCCTCATCAGTCTACAGAGGAGGTGTCTTTATCATTCGTTCAGCTTTTATTATGATTTTTTTCTTTTTTTGTGTAGTTATATTTATAAAATGATAAGTTGATTAAGTGCTTAGTTTCCAACTCCTTTGATAATCAATCATTTTGAGTCATTTTTAAAGAAAAAACAACGTCTTAAATGGGAATATTTTCTTGTTTATTAAGTCGTCTATGACGGCAAACTGAATATGTTTGGAACTGTTGGTCGGGACAAAACAAGACACTTAAGGACGTCGTCTTGGGCTTTTAGAAACAGTGATCGACATTTTTCACCATTTTCTGACATTTTATACTGAACAACTTCATCATCTGCAGCCCTGGTTGTATCCAGTCTGCGAACAGCCTCCCGCGGTCTTCTGTACCTGCTCGTCTGAGCGCCAGCGTGTGTTTAGCGATCGTCGTTGCTCACAGATACGTGGCGGAGACGCCACGCTGAAGATGCGCTTTGATGATGGGCTTTGAACTGCAGTTCACCTCAGCTGGATCCAAACACAGTCTGGACTCATCTGGATTCAATACACAGCGTCTCACTTTGTGTCCTGTCTCTGTCTGTCCCCCCCTTCCCTCCTCTAGGCCACGGACGCTCGCAGAGCTTTCCCCTGTTGGGATGAGCCAGCTATCAAAGCCACCTTTGACATCGCTCTGATAGTTCCCAAGGACCGAGTAGCCTTGTCAAATATGGTATGTGTCATATTCTCACTCCTCCCTCTGAGAAACTCTAAACCCCGGACAGCCTGGGTCACATTCTGAGGCCAAGTTTTGTTTTTTTTGGTGTGTGTGTGTGTGTGTGTGTGTGTGTGTGTGTGTGTGTGTGTGTGTGTGTGTGTGTGTGTGTGTGTGTGTGTGTGTGTGTGTGTGTGTGTGTGTGTGTGTGTGTGTGTGTGTGTGTGTGTGTGTGTGTGTGTGTGTGTGTGTTCCTTCTTTTCTAGTGTAGCTTACATATCAGACAGTCACTGCACATTCTACCTCTGGCTAATGTTGTGTTAAACTACATGTGAAATGTAACTGCTGTTGGTCACATCTTGTGTTTTGTTTTCAGTGATTTTAAAGGGATAGTTTGGATTTTTTGTAAGTGTGGTAGAATGAGGTAGTTATGTATATTCAGTGTATTACGGTTAGCATGCTACCAGTTTGGAGAAGCAGGTACAGAAGCAAAGCAATGTACAGCTGTGGACGAGGTCGGCAGAAAAACATATTACAGTCGTCTAAAAAAAGGCCCAACTAAAAAAAAAAAATCAATATCAGTTTAAGTGTACACTATATTTAGAATATCTTCACCACTTTACCCGCTGCCAGACAGCCCTTTACTGTCCTTTGGCACTTCATTTTCTCAACTGCAGAACTCCTGTAATCTTACTGTATTACGCTGCAGAACAGCTAATCTGCGGCGTGATACAGTGTGCAGCATGTGTAGGATTATAAATATATATATATAGAGAATAATTATATAAAACTATGGATAATCTCATACAACCCCACTTCAAAAAATCCAAACTATCCCCTTAACTGAAGGCCTTTGCAGCAAAATTGCATCAGAAAACATCATCTGGCTTAGATTATTTCTAACAACACCACCCCTCCAGGCTAACACGGTTCATCTGGGCGCTGACCAAGTTAAATTTGGGTGTTTCTGATGACTAAGTATGAGTTTGTCGGTCTTTAATAATGTGTTTGTTTTTTTTGTTTTTTAATATCAAATAGAGACTTGACGAGACAGCTTCATTGTGCATAGTGTTTGTTCAGGCTGTTTTTCCACATTTCACACGTTCACATTTCACTTTCCGCTTTCAGCGGAAAGTTTGTGTGAGCTCACCTTTTTTAAATCTGATTTTTAACACGTGTAACGGTTACCAGCAGGATCTTTGTGACATCACAGCTATTTCGGAGAACATCGGTCATGGTCATCGATCATGAAACTTACACAAGTGTGATGTGGAAACTTGAAGCTTCCTGTGCATGAATGGACTTTTTAATGTCTAGTGGTTTGGAAATGAGCAATATTGCAGATACATAGAGCTAATCCACACAAACTAATTGTACTTGTGTGTGGAAAAACTCTGTCAGACACACATTATTTTTCCAAGGAGAGTATTTTTATGTCTTAAAACATGTCTGGAGGGACTCTTTAAAGACAAATTACCAATGATTATGGAAAATAACCCTAGTTAATAATAGAAATAGTGATGTGTAATAGATGAATTGCAGACCAGCAGGACTTGTGCTCTGCCATAGGCTGATGCCAGTCCAGCTCTTGACCTTTTGTGTGCACATACTGGTTGAAATGTATTTTTCTCAGTGAGTATACTGTGACCTTTTAAAGTCCAGCGCAAGACAATGCAGCTTTTAGCTTGACTGTGTACACAGATGCAGGTCAGTGGTTTACACTTTGGTTCAAATATTGAAAGATATCTCAACAACTGCAGGCCTGATCGTCGTAAGTGACAACATTGATACTAAATTGATGTGTGGCGATGTTGTAGATTTTTCATATTTTCAACAATTCCCATGAAAAGACCAAAACCAACAATGAACTCATCTCCTAACAAGTATTGTGTGTGTGTGTGTGTGTATCTAAAGCCTGATGTATCTTATTCCTCTGTGTCGCAGACCTCCGCTGTTGAAAGAAAACTATTAAAAACACATCAGTGAGTCGCGCTGTTGCACTGGGTGACACGCTCCTTCATCACTGTGAACATACACCGCCAGAAATACTCACTAGAGAACCAAAGGTGTATTCATCCGCTGCTGAAAAGAGTCCCAAACCAATTTCCTCCTGTTTAGTAAAAAGTACAGCAGCCAGCTTTTTTTTTTTTTAAGGAAATTAAGGAAAATGAGACAATATATTTGTGAGCTTTTAAAGATCTGTGTTATCAATAAGCAGTCGTGGTTTTGGAGCTGAGAACAACCGACAGTTGGGAAGTCAGAAAGTATTGACAGACGGACTAACACATTGTTGGTTTTGGTCTTTTCATGGGATTCGTTGTTGGAAAAAATATCAGCCTTATCCTTTAATGGATGATTCAGATTCCTGAGGATGGAACCTAATAATCACCAAGTTGTTAAACGCCAAACACTAATAGGAAGAAGAGCTGCAACGATTAGTCGATTAATCAATTAATCAATCGGCAGAAAATTAATCTGCAACTATTTTGATAATCGATTTAATAGTTTCAGTCATTTTTCAAGTAAATACACCAAACATTTGATGGTTCCAGCTTCTCAAATGTGAAAATGTTATTTTTCTTTTTCATATGAGAACTAATTGAATATCTAGACATTTTAGACTGTTAGTACGAAGACATCACTGTCTTTTTTTTTAACATTTCGTAGACTAAACAATTATTTGATTAATCAAGAAATGAATCAGCAGATTAATTGATAATTAAAATAATTGTTAGAATACCAGCATCTCTCTAGAGGATGAACTGTTTTTAAAGAGGTACAGCACACTTAAACGTGTTTTTTGAGCTGTAAATTAAATTATACGGCTGTATTGTGATGGATGTTGTGATGCTGGTGTTGATATTATCATTGACACTCAATTTAAAATGGGTTGAAAATTGCTCAACAGGCCAACTACTGTTTTAAATCAGCCCCTGCAAGACCAACGCTGACAGAGTCAACAGTTTGGATCTTATCTACGTCATGAAATTTATATAAGAAAAGAATGTTAACGGCTACGTACTGACACAAACACACCGGAGAGCCTCTCGTAGCAGAACCGCTAGCTCAGCTACAACAAAGGTACCACACAGAAACTTTTACAAAGGACCATGAATGTGCTTCTAGTGATGATCAAAGCTGCAGCGGACTCTTTGTTTTTTTCCAGTGTGGACACGGAGAGTCTGACAGCAGCTGCTGATGGCTGGTTAGCTCTGACTACCACCTTTTTAACATCGCTGTGGCTGTTCATGCTACACTGAGAGGTGGTCGGTCGATGTCACCTTACTTCCTGTGTCGCACGCTATGCAGCCACGAGGTCAAGACCCTTACAGTCATTGTCCAGTCCTCTTCTGCTTTTTTAAAATATGCTGGAAGGGGAGGTTGCAAAATTTGGGTGTGTGGTTACTCTTTAATGACCTCATGACCTTTGCTCTAACACGACCATCAGAACAAACTTGAATTTTTTTACCTCCACAGCCGGTAAAGCTTTTAGAATAACAAAATCATCTGTGTGTTGTTTGTTCTACTTCCAGGCACCACACTCGTGTAATGAATATTTCAGCCTCTAACAGCTGCCGGTAGTGTTTCAGACTTTTAGTCTGTTTATGTTAGACAACATCACTCTTAGCCTTATAAAAAATGTATAGAGGTTTGGAGTCGAAAGCTTTTTCTCTTGACCAATGATCTGCTGTGAAATCATGGCATTGTCCCAACATGAACAGCTCAGCTGAATGCTTTTTTGTTTTTAGTTTTCCGTTTCCTTATCATGTGTCACATTTCTTTCCTGTCCAGAATGTCATTGATCGAAAGCCATATCCAGATGATGAAAACCTCGTGGAAGTGAAGTTTGCCACCACACCCATCATGTCCACATACCTTGTAGCTTTTGTCATCGGTGAATATGACTTTGTGGAGAATCAATCATCAGATGGTGTAACGGTACGCGTCTACACGCCCGTTGGGAAGGCAGAACAAGGGAAGTTTGCTCTGGAGGTGAGCGTGTTGGGTTTTTTTTTGGGGGGGGGGGTTTCTTCACATTTTCAGGGCAGGAAACCACTGTTGACACTGACCACAGACCTGGATTAAAGGTAGAGTCAGTCATTCTGGAGAAAGATTGTTGATATTTGAACTTAACACCCAAACAAACACACCCCTCCTTTCATGCACCTTCAGAAGCTCCGCCCCCCAAATTCATGGACGCACTTTGCCATGGCAATGACCAAAATAGAAATACGACAGAATCTACAGTGATACGTCAGCTGTAGAGTCACCTCTGTTCCTCTCACACATTATCATGAGCAGGGGAAACAAAATTCGTCTCATGTGAGCACAACAGTCTATCCGCACTCTCACTCCCACTTCTCACTCCACCTGCGATTAGCGTCTCCGTTCGCAGAAGCAGCCGTCTGTCACACAAATTTACTGAACCAACATAGGTTGCTTACTGGCTCCATGGCAAGAAATCAACAGTGTTTGCATTTATTGATTCATTTATATGGTTAATAAGTTCAAAACACATATACAGCTGGGTATTTGTGTGATGTAAACAGCTGCCTGCTCAGATTAGCTTCACTAAACGAGATAGAAACAGACTTGGAGCGCAGTGAGACTGTCTCAGATTCAGTGTGGATTGATACATTTGATAAAATGCAAGCATATCTGTTCCGTGAGAAAACACTTTTTATGTGAATTGGCCACAGCGTCTCTGTCAGCCTCACAACTCAACCTGTGTGAGGACATGACAGTCTCCCGTCTCCAGCACCGACAGCTGCTCTGATGCCCCCTGTTGCTAATTAGCTTCTGACAGGCAGAGCCAGTGTTGCATATGGACATTTTTTCAGTGCGCACAGAACAGACAACTAGCAGACTGTGAGGACATATTTGATGAATTTCACAAAAAGTGTTTTGGATTAGAATCGCTGACTCTACCTTTTAGAAATGTTACTGAAGTAGTGATTAAATGCACAGAAAACAGACATATTTACCAGTATTTGTGCGATGATGAATTTCAACCTGAATATTTTCTCTGCTTGATCCATTTTGTCTCAATAAGTCTGATTGTATAGACTTTGTCCTGATATTTTAAGACTGACAGACCTCAAATAAGAAGATTTAAGTTTTTAAATGCTCTTTTCTTTTTTGCAGGTTGCAACTAAGACCTTACCTTTCTACAAAGACTACTTCAGTGTTCCTTATCCGTTGCCTAAAATTGATCTCATAGCTATTGCTGATTTTGCTGCTGGTCAGTAGTTGTCAAATCCTCATTCTGAAATCTGAGACATTTCCACTGAAAATGTTGAAAGTGAAAGTGAAATATGTGCTGCTTCCTCCCTTCTAGGTGCCATGGAAAACTGGGGCCTTGTTACTTACAGGTAAATATGAGCTGCTCTGACTTACTGCATTTAAAACCATCATCTTTTTTTTTTTTTTTTCAATTTAACAAAACCAGAAAAACGAACATGTCATTCACAAACTTCATTAATGCATTAATGGCTGAGGTGAAACAACCCTTTCACGACTGAGGCCAGACACAAATTAATTTATGTAACCATTTATTTGGAGTTGAACAAAGTTATACTGGCATATTGGCAACAAAACAAAATATTTTAAGTTGAAGGCTGCAGCATGGGTGAAGAGCCCAAGACAGATTTCCCAAATTGTCCCTCTGTGGGACAATAAAGTTCATCTTGAATCTTGAATCTTTAATCTTGAAGTGAAAAACTATGGTTTATTACAACGTGGGTTTTGGTGTCATAGCTCTGGCCATCAGTTCAGTTAGTTATAACATTGTGCTCATCAAGGTAATTGCTGAGATTGTAAAAAAGCCAACAATTTATGCCAATTTATCAACCACTTGAAAGTGTGTCAACCTGTAATGTCGCTAAAAATCCCTCATGGCAACTGGAAAACTGTGAGTTTGCACAAGTACGACAAGTATGATTGGTAAAGGTTGAACCAGGTCTGATGGTTGTAGTTTTTGCAATCATTTGTTTCTTTTCTGAATTAGTTTGACTAACTAGGGGTTTAAAACCTGTCCGATTACCTGCTTGTGTTTGTTGACCTATTTTTAGTGATGTTGTCATTTTACAAGATCCTAGCTATTACTTTATGTTCAGTGTTATCAAAACCACCTGAACCGATCACCAGACCTTCACAAATAAAACCGAAGTTGTATTAAATCATAGTTTTCATTTAAATTTTATTACACACATTTTAACTGTGGTTGTGGAGTTCTAAGTCTCATAAAACAGCTTATTTCTTCTTTTCTGAAAAATACTTGTTGCAGTTGTGTGTTTCTAGTTTAACCGACACTGATGACTTTTTAATTGCTCTGTAGTTTATTGGATGTGCTGCCACCTGTTTGGTATTCAGTTGGCATGTGATTCGCGTACAGCAGCGGGCTCCATTCCTCTACCATTTGCAGCCATCTGGTTGTAGTTTTTTTTTTTTTTTTTTTTTTTAATAAACAGCCCAGCAGCTGATGAAGGGAAACCTGCAGGAAGTGTCGACCTTCAGCCGTCTTTGTATTTTAACTCCAGTTTCTGTGGCGTTGCAGGGAGACAGCTCTGCTAATCGACCCGAAGAACTCCTGCTCGTCCTCCAGGCAGTGGGTGGCGCTGGTGGTGGGACACGAACTCGCCCACCAGTGGTTTGGAAACTTGGTCACCATGGTAACCAGCCATAAACCCTATCAGCTATTTGTAACACAAAATACTTTCAGTCAGCCCTATACTTGTACACCTTGTGAGCCACACTGAAAATAATATTAATAGTAACAAAATAGGAAGAGTCTTTTAAAAAAAACTGTAGCACTAACTGAAAGATAGTTTGTTAAAGTGACAAAAAAAAGAGGAAATGAAAGACATTTGATAATGGGGAAACCATTCACCCAGCAGCTCTGGATGTTGGAAAGTAAGAACATACATAATTTCTAAACTAAAAGGATCGATTTCCAAAATTTTATACATCCATTATGTGGGAAAAAAAACATTGTTTGCAGTGAAATGTATTGAAATGCATATAAAATATCTCCAAAATAAAGAAAATGCAGTATATGAATGTTATTTTGTCAACATCTTACCCATTATCCACCAGTTAGTCAGAACATTTGTCAGTATTTGTTTTATCTGTTGATCATATTTTGGAAAGGAACAATTTTGAAGGACATGAACATTAAAATGTGGTCTTTTTGGTTTTGTGTGTGTGTGCAGGAATGGTGGACCCATCTGTGGCTTAATGAGGGATTTGCATCCTGGATCGAGTATCTGTGTGTGGACCACTGCTTCCCAGAATACGACATCTGGACCCAGTTTGTCTCAGCCGACTACACCCGCGCTCTGGACCTGGACGCACTGGACAGCAGCCATCCCATAGAGGTGGGATTCACTCTGTAGTCCGCAAGGAGCCATGTTTTCATGATGACTGGTTATTTATTTTAACTCAAGTAATTGTTTTTGAGTGTTTGAAGGGCAAATAATGTCTTGGTACACAGGAAGGTATAAGCATTAGGTATAGCTTTAGACTCTAAACTCTTGGGTTGGTCGTGTTCTGTGGATGTTCCCCGCTTTGACTGTCGGATGATGTTATGTTCTTCAGGTGAACGTAGGCCATCCGTCAGAGGTAGATGAAATCTTTGACGCCATCTCCTACAGTAAAGGAGCATCTGTGATCCGCATGTTGCACAACTACATAGGAGACGAGGTTGGAAACAAAAGTTTGCTTGCAGCTTGTTTCTGTTTTTTTTGTTTTTTTTTAATATCTCGAGGCTTACGTCTCTCTCTTTTTCTCTGTAGGACTTTAGGAAAGGAATGAACGCCTATCTTTTGAAATTCCAACATAAAAATGCATCAACAGGTAACATGCAGGAAATATTCTATAATATTAAAGATGAAACAGGTGTGCGATTTGATTTCCTGGATTCCTAATCCTCTACTTTCTGGCTGTCTTCCACAGAGGACCTATGGGACTGTCTGGAACAGGCCAGTGGGAAACCCATCGGTGCAGTGATGAGCTCGTGGACTAAGCAGATGGGCTTCCCGATTATTGTAGTGGACCAGGAACAGGTGAGCTTCGCTGGACACAAGCTGTTAAATCGACTACCAGACTTGAGTGCTTTAAATCAATGTCAAACATTCGGTGCAATGACAAAACTATTCAAGGTCAGGAAAGCAGACAGACTCCTCCAGCCACAGTGGTTGGTTGATATAAGAATTCACCAGACAAAATATATTAGTTACCTACCTTTTTTTTTTACATAAAAGTCAAATTAACCAGCAGAAATGATTATTTTGTACTGTTTGTTGCCTCTTATACACACTGACCATGATGTTATTTATAGCAAGGTGAGGACCGCGTCCTCAAGATATCTCAGAAGAAGTTCTGTGCCAGTGGACCACATAATGGTAAGTGTGATTTTTCTTATAGCATTGGTCCAACAAACAGGACTTTTTGTTTGGTTGATATAATGCTGCGGTGGTTTCTCATTGGCTCCCTCTCTTCTCTGTTGGAACAGGTGAAGATTGCCCCAACTGGATGGTCCCCATTAGTATTTGTACCAGCGAGGACCCCAAATGCACCAAGCTCAAAGTTCTGCTGGACAGACCGGAGACAACCATCACCCTGAGCAGCGTCAGCCCAGACCAGTGGATCAAGGTGAGGCCAGTTTACAGTTCTTCCAACACAAGCAGCTACTGTTTCCACTGTATCTGCTTAAAAGACATTGAATTCAATCCCTCATAAAAGGCCTTAGAAAGGCTACTCTGACACTCAGTCTCTAATACTTTCTATCTATTTTTACATAACGTAATTTAAAAACACTATGCCATCAATAATGTGGCTCCACAAGCCTGTCTTTAAATGCAGTCAAGCCAAGTTTGTGAGAAAGATCATTTATATACAAACAGGTAAAACTTTAAGCCAGACGATCACCATCGTTGGTAAATTTTAACCCTCTTCTGAATGGAAGTGGACCATTTTTATTGTTAACTCAAGACTGTGTGGAGTTTCCAGTGTCTTGCATGGGAGTGACAGATTGTTGGTTGAGCTGAATCAGTGAGTCATAAGAAAAATATGCGTCAGTCCGTCCTGATTTTCCTTACAAGTGAAACATCAAAGGTCAAACAAAGTTCGGTGAATATAGTTCCTCGTTGTCAGTTGGGAGGAAGAGCAGGAGAGGATGTGATCATCACTCACACTTCCTCTGTCAACCAGCTTAGTTTGTACAATTGTTTGCCAAGTCTACTGACAAAGACACAGTGTACATTTAAAATACCACTTTAATGCTGGTAAGCAGGGAGTCATTCGATGTCCTTTTGGATCTGTATTCTTCATATATATATTTACAAGCCATCTGTAATGGTATCATATGAATTTTCCATTTTGTAATTTTGCTCTTTTGGTGTTTCGGGGGAGATTTTCATCATCTGTGTCGTTTGTTGTACCGACTGTAAACCCCCTTGAGGCAAAGTAGTGATTTATGATATTGTTCTGTATAAATAAACTGACTTGACTTGAGTATCAATTTGGGTTTTGACAAATGCAGCAAGAACATGAACAGACTTGAGCAATGTCTCACGGGTACGAGTTGCAAATTGGCGGAGCCGTTGATGATGTCGCTGTCTGAGTTAAGATTCCTCAGGAAGTAAACAAAAGATTGAAAATGAATTGCACTTTTTTTTACAGCCGATACTGATTTTAAGTCCCCACTGCTCCAACACTGTTTACAGACTTATTCAACATTCTGTTAACGACTAACTTAAGAGCAATAAGCTGTTCAGCTTCTGAATACATTTACATTAGTTAGTACAATTGTTAACAGATCTTTTTCTTTCTGTTTCAGCCCTCCGTCCAGACTAAAACTGTGTTTTCTCGCCCAAAACTGCTTTTCCAGAGTATCACGATTATAAAATAATGATTTTTACTGCTGGTGCTCATGTGTATGAGATGCAATTAAATGACTATTTCATATTCCGTTGTCTGACAACAGAAACAGAAAAATACGTAAATTGTGAATTTGACACAGTGTAGCAGGAGGGGACTGAACAGAGGTTGAATGAGATGAACGTCAGCAGAGTAACAAACTGTCTGTAGCTGTCCAGTCAGAGCCGGCGGCTGTGTGGCAGAAAAGTTAATGAGACAATTCTTTGATTGATTGATTTTTGTTGGACGACGTTGCGACCATAACATAGTGATTTGGTCAGCTGGGCCGTCTCTCCTACACCTCAGTTTTGCTGTTGTCAACTGAAAAGATGGTGAAGAAAAAGAGACTAAGCAGTTTTCTAAAGTTCAAGTGATTCATTGTGGACAGAACCTGACCTGGAAACTCACAAGTCATTTTCACAAGGAAACAGCATTACAGAACTAGACGGAGTAATGTAGATGTAGTCTACTTCTCAGAATTACTCCTAGGAATCGTGCTGAAAGTTATGTGGAACTAAAAATATTCCTACCTCAGAGTAGGAATTAAGACTTATGAAGCATCATGCTCTGACTGTTAGTAAGGAGGAGGACTGCTCCTAGGAGAGAATGTGACGCCGCTGTTTTACGACACTCAACCATTAAGTAGAACTGCGATGACCTCTGGAGCTCTCCTAAATGTTGACCAAGACAGGAGTGATTGCAGTTAAGAAAGTTGATCAAATGCTTTTACTCTTAGTCCCTGTTTACACCTGGTATTAACATCCGTCTCAGGTGATCCGATCACAAGTGGACAGCTCTAAATACAGGTGTAAACGCACCCAAGACGCATTGAGGACGGATTGATCAGATCGGATCGGAGGTGGTCTGGGCCACTTGTGACCACATTCGTTTAGCAGTGTAAACGCAACGCCTCCTGGACCACATTGAAGGACCACCTACTCAACTGACGTCCTCTATTTTCCGGCGACTAGACAGGGAATTGCATCGCTGCCTCTGGGTCCAAAGAAGTTCAACTTGTTTGATAACAGGATAAACAAATTAATTAAATTAATTATCCTTGTTTATTTGCATATAGAGCGGGGAAGTGAGATCCGATCACAAGTGGTCAACTCAAGACACATGTGGAGACGGATGTCAACACCAGGTGTAAACGGGGCCGTAGTCCTAAAAGTAGGACCAAAAATGTGTCGCTGAGAATTTTTGTCCAGTTAGGAGTGATTTTCTACTCTGAGAAGCTTGATAAACGCGGCCCCAGATAAGTCACAATTGCCAGTGTTTGTCAGCGTTTTAGGAAACACTAAACCCCCGAGCTTTAGCATTAGTACGACTCTGTTTCACTCACTCTAAGCCATGCTGGATAAGAGTACTGATTGTGAGAGGTAATCTTTTTTTCCCACAGGCTGACCCAGTTGTGTCCCTGCTGCTTTTTATTGTTTACAGATCAACCCCGGCACTGTGGGCTTCTATCGTATCCAGTATAGCTCATCCATGCTGGAGAGTCTGCTGCCGGGCATCAGAGACCTCAGCCTGCAGCCCGTGGACCGGCTCGGCCTCCAGAACGACCTCTTCTCCCTGGTGAGACTGACGCACAAAGCTTTTTTTACCCTTCGTGACAAATGGAATGAGCCACATCTGAAGTATTTAGAAACCCCCCAAAAGGCCAATTGTTTGTCCGCATGCAAAGGAAGTCCACTCCCTCCCAATGTAAACAAATACATGGTGCAGAATAGAAGAAGAAGAGAGGAAGACTGAATAGTGAAAGTGAGGCTTGAAGGCCAGTTTGACATGTGTGGAGAAAGGAAGTCCAGTCGGAGATTGTGGTGTGTTAGCCTGGAGCTGCTAGAGTCCAGCAGAGATGAAGAGCGGGCTACAGAGTTCCCCTTTAACATGATGTCTCACAATTGATCTTCAGAAGGTCTTAACAGATGATTATAACGCATAAAAGATAAAGTAAAGACCAGAAAAATGGTAAATCTGTCTTTTCTGTTTTGTGTGTTCTGTAACCAAAATGTAACGGATGAATCACAGTGACTTCATTCATCTCCCGCTGCTTCTTTTACTCCTTTCAGCTGCTGTTGTGAGTCAGTTTTAGGTTTCATGTCACACCTTCATGCCTTCATACCTGGCGTCACAATGAAAGAACTGTTTTTTTTATGATGGTTGAATCACATGCTGAGTTATGATGAAAAACGCAGGCATCTAACCGTAAATCTTGTCTTTATTGAATTCCAGAAATGATGTTGTTAAACTGAACATCAGGGTTAATTTGGTGTCACCATATTAAAATGAAACTTTATAGATTCTGTTTTCATTTCTGTCCTCACCTGGATGTAGAGCAGCGATCGTTGCAAAATTAGGGGGAAACAGTTTTTATGGATTTATGTGTTTATTACTAGGCGGCAAAAAAAGTTCATTCACATGTTACTTCACCTTTTAGCTTAATGACCACAGACCTCATCCTGACCTTAAAGCTCAGACGTAATTATGACATGAAACTTTATAGAAAGTGTTTCATATCAAAATCCCAAGAAAAGTGACCAAATCTTGAATGAAACAGTGACTGGTTTGGAGAATATGTCATAAGTAACGCACATTTAGGTTGTTTCTAAATAACAGAGCTGCAACGATTAGTCAATGAATCGATTAGTCAGTTGACAAAAATGCGCTACTGTGTGTGTGTGTGTGTGTGTTCGTGTAGTCGTTACTGTAGCGCATTGCAGTAATGACCTCTGCAGCGTTCTCTTCACAGGGATCCCTGGCAGGAGCAGCGCTGCCAGGATCCTGATGAGAGTGCGAAATCATGAACATATAACACCTATTCTGTTTTCATTGCACTGGCTCGCTTCCTCCTCCAGGACTGACTACAAAGTCCTGCGACTCAGATATAAATCCATCAACTAATCATACCACAAACCTCCACCCGCACCCTCAGATCTGTCTCCGGACCCCCGGTACTAAGCTCCTGACTATCTGAGGGCAGTACAGACCCTAGACTCTTTTTTAAAAAAAGGCCCAAATACCTTTCTATTCAGGACATTTTCTTTATGTTATGTGTTCTATGTGACTAATACTGTAGCACTTTGAGTTTCATTATAAATGATATTATTTTTACTATTAAATATGAATATTTTCTGGTTTCTTTAGTCTTCGGTGACAGTAAACTGAACATCTTTTTGTTTGTGAACTTTTGGTCAAGATTAAAGACATTTGAGGACGTCACGTTGGGCTTTGAGAAACAGTCATCAACATTTTTCACTGTTTTCGAACATTTTATACCAAACGACTAATTGATTAATTGAGAAAACAATCTGTGGATGAATCGATAATGACAATAATTGTTAGTTGCACCCTTACTAAATGATTTATCAGGAGATGTTTTAATACAACTTTCAACCAGTCATTCTCCAGGTTTATATTTAAGGCTTTTCCTAAAACCTGCTGTTTAATATCTTTCAAAGTGACATGAAAGGCGACTCAAACTCTACAAAATGCTAATTTCTTTTGTGGTTTCAGTCTCGCGCGGGGATGATCAGCACGGTGGAGGTGCTGAAACTGATGGAGGCGTTTGTTAATGAGCCCAACTACACAGTGTGGAGCGACCTCAGCTGCAACCTGGGAGTGCTGTCCTCGCTGCTGTCCCACACAGACTTCCACGAGGAGATCCAGGAGTTCATCAGGGACCTCTTCACTCCCATCGGCCTCGAACTGGCCTGGGACAGCAAACCAGGGGAAGGTGAGGAAGGGGGCCAGACAGGAATAAACTTGTCATGTGGTTCAAATCTTTTTATTTTAGACCCGCATAGTTTCATTTACTCTAAATATACTTTTAACTGAAAGCTCTGGGATTTGTTCTAGCGTTGTCATTACTTTTATGTAAAGCACACCACGTTATTTTGATTGTCGCAGGGTAGAAAATAGAAAATGATATAGAAAAAGTTCTTTTAGATTTAACTGCTACCAAAAATGCAGTGTGTTTATATCATTATACATCAGTGTAACTCACTTTATTTATATTGGGTGAGAAGGACAATAACCCGAGTGTGATGTTGTTGTCCTGCAGGTCATCTGGACGCCCTGTTGAGAGGGCTGGTTCTTGGGAAGTTGGGGAAGGCGGGACACAAACCCACATTGGAGGAGGCCCGGCGGAGATTCAAGGACCACGTGGAGGGCAAACAGAGCCTGCCTGCAGACCTCAGGAGCCCGGTAAGCAACGAGAAGTCCACATACGCGGCCGTTTTTTGTTGGAGCACTTCCACAAATGTTCGTTTCCTTCATGGTTCAGTTTGAGGTGATAAAAAGAGGCTTCTATCGTCGCCACTGACAACAACTGATAGCCTGCATTTGCTGCAGATAAATGTCTTCTGTTCAACATCTGACTCTCTGAAACCAAACCACGTTCAAAATGTGGCCTGAGCACTTTTCTTGCAAACGTATTTGTTTTAGTGTAGGATAGAAACTTAGATTCAACTGTTTTTATTTGCCTATCTGTGCCATTGCCAAGTCGTCAGCTGCTGTAGTTGACGTGCAGTGAGTCGGGTGATGGCTCGCGGGATGACATCAGGGTTTCTTCCAGGAAATTGTGTAGCTGAAGTGGTAAACTGCACAGATCCTCCACAGACACGTCTTGTCTTGTGATCGGTTTAGTTAGCAGATGACAGCCTCAACAATTGTCACACTCATTAAAAAACATTTTCTGTGTGAAATAATATCTGCTATTTCTCCCTGAAGTATTAATTTTGTGTTTGTGATTTTTTTTTTCAGGTGTATTTAACAGTGTTGAAGCACGGAGACAGTGCCACATTGGACACGATGATGAAGGTAAAACTTCAGCTGATCAGCAAACTGCACAATTAACATGTTAGATATAGTACCAGTCAAAAGTTAGGACACACTTTCTCATTCAAGGGAATGAGAAAAGGTTATCAGAAGTGATCCCTGTCAGAATATTAGATTTATTCTGTCTTCTCTCTCTCTCATATATCTATTCTTCGTCTCGTCCCTCAGCTTCACAAGCAAGCAGACATGCAGGAAGAGAAGAATCGTATAGAGCGAGTGCTCGGCGCCATATCTGCCCCTGACCTCATCCAGAAAGTCCTCACCTTCGCCCTCTCGGTACATATGACCACGATTACTGCATGTCACAATTTTGGTTTTATTTTGAGTGACAGAGGAAATGAAACAAAGGTCACGTATCAACAAATGTGCTTCTAATCATGTGGTTTGGAGGTTACAGTTTAGATTTTGAGGTTGTTGTTTTTTTTCCTGGACCTTGTGTTAAATGATATTTCAGTGCTGTGTGGCCATGACTGAATGATTTATAGTGAAATGCTGTGTGTAATGCACTGTAAGGAAAGTGCAGTTAAGTTTCATATCTGTCTAGTAATAATAATTATTTTCTTGATTAATCGCTTGGTCTGTAAAACATGAGAAAACAGTGAAAACAACATCGTAAAACCCCAAAGATATTCAACTTACTATTAGTCTAAAACAAAGAAAAGCAGCAAATTCTCATGTTTAAGAGGCTAAAACCATCAGAATGATTAATCAAACATCATATCAATAGTTGCTGATTTTCTGTTGTTCGACTAATCGTCGCAGTTTTAGTAGCAAACGAGTTTCAGGCCTTTTTCTTTTTGGCTCAGTGTCCAAGTTTTCTAACAGGAAGGGTTTCTCACCAGCCAGCTGACAGCATTTGAGCCTTTATATAATCTCCACTACAGCTAACCTCTCTCTGGGTCTTCTCCCCGACAGGAAGAGGTTCGTCCTCAGGACACGGTGTCAGTAATCGGGGGCGTAGCAGGAAGCAGTAAACAAGGCCGTAAAGCTGCCTGGAAGTTTGTCAAGGACAACTGGGAGGAGCTTTACAACCGTTACCAGGGTGGTTTCCTCATATCACGGCTCATCAAGGTAAACAAGACTAAAGCTGCAGTCAGATCAAAATCCACCTGCCCAGAGGAGGAGGGGGGTGGGGGGGTGGGAAACGGCATGGCAGAGGGTTGTAAACATAAACTGTGTGAGTTAGCATGACTAGTGTGCTTCAAACAGTCCACAAAGTTGTAAATTCAGCATTTTATGAAACATCATTAACCTCTGGCACAGTCTTTACACTCACTACTGTCAAACAACCTTTCTGCTTCTTGTAGTATTTCACCACACAGCTATAAAAGAAGAATATAAACAAACAATATTTCCTGAACGATATTTCCGCTCTCTCAAGCCGGATGGATGTTGGAGATCTCCCTGATTGCACGAATTTTATCCACATAGAAATGAATGGCTGTACTACCCAACACAGACGACCACACGTTTATTCTACTTTCTGAATTAAATGATCATAATTCACAAATAACCAGAAACACCAGTTTAAGTTCTGTTGTTTTTAACCACAAAGCAGTTGGACTTTCCACATTTTATGTTTGCAGTTAGTCGTAGTTTCAATAAAAAATGCAACCAAACTGCTTTCAGTCAAAGTGCAGAAACCTCTCGAGTTTGTTGTTTTTCTTCCTGTTCAGTTCATATGTTTCTTGTTTGCTTCTTTGCAGCTCACAGTTGATGGATTCGCTATTGACAAAATGGCTGCCGAAGTAAAGGTGAGAGCGCTTCACGAAACTTCTCGTTAGTTTTTTCTGCAGTTGCGTTAGTTATTTTTTTGAAGAGGAGTACTCCTGGAAATGGTTCTTGTTCTGGAGAAAACAATAAGAATTTAGTGCTAATTTACAAAAGTATTTCAACCTTTTTCTGAAATTAAATGCATGTTGTTTTGGAACAGATTTGTTCAAAATTAAAACAACAAAAAGAACCTGTTCTTCAAGCTGCATTTAGCAATTTTGACCACTAGATGGCAGAAAAGATTTCACAGTAACAGATGCATATTTACACATCCAGTAGTCAGAGAGCAACATCAGCATCTCATTAGAGCTGTATCTGTCCACCTCATGAATGAAGTCCAATCCAACTAATTATAATGACTGCTTATTACATTAACAAGCCATTAACGAGTCATTTGATTTAATGTTAACATCCAAAATATTGCTTAATGCAGGTTTAACGGCATCAGAGCAGCATCAGGACACTGATCCGATGGTTGAAGCACAAAATAACTTTATATGACTTTAGAACAATTATCAGTAACTAATTATCTTTTTGTATGAACTCTAATATACTCAAATATGTGTTATAGTTTTTACATTCAGTATTTCTGACTCATTCTGGGAAAGTGACTTTATTTTGTGAAGGACTTGTGACCTTTTTAAGAGTTTCTGACATTTTATCTTAAAAATGTCAAACCTACAAACAGCAGCTTCACTTAACTGCTTCCCTTCAAAGATAGTCTTTGTCGAGACTGAAATTTCTTTTTTGACTTTGGAAACAAAAGTCTCACTGCAAGGTCCATTAAGGAGCTGTTCTGGAGCTTTTGATCAATTTATATGATCTTCCCAAGCAGAATAAGTTCATGTTGTGGATGTTTAAATTCCCATTTTTCTACTAAATGGACCTTGTGTTGACATTGTTTTGTCAGCTACATTTCTTTGTCCTTTGTCAGAAGGTGTGAACTCTTTCGTGAACTTCATGAACTTCTTTCCGTCCTCGCAGAGTTTCTTCGAGAGTCACCCGGCGCCGGCGGCCGAGCGCACGGTGCAGCAGTGCTGTGAGAACATCCTCCTCAACGCCGCCTGGCTGAAACGCGACGCAGACGACATCCACCAGTATCTACTGCAGCGCAAAGCGCCCCCCGTCTGAGCCGCCGCCCCCGCCGCCTCCTCCAGCCCCCTTCCACCCTCCCCCCTCTCCCTCCAGCGCGGACCTCCCAGCATCATAGCTGCCTCGGCCCCCCCTCACTACAGACCAGAGTGGGCGACCAGACGTACTTACAGCAGGCTTCATTTCTCTAAAGAAACTATGAAACAAGAAGATAAAGCCAAGAATTTAAGAAAGTGTTGGAAACACAAAGAGACTCTTTCTACGTTAACAAAGCAAATCCATTTTAGTCAGACCAGGAATGTAGTTTTACCCCCATTCTGTCCACGAGCAGACGGCACCTCCCGCCAATCAACAAGTAACGTTAAAGCGGCGCTCGGCGACGTCGCTGCAACACTACGACCCTCGTAACGACCGCTAACCCTGCTAACGCACTCTGTATCACACCCGTATACACTCCCCTTCATCCACCTCTGCGTCGTAGCTGAGAAAACTGTGAATCCCCCTCTTTCCTCCCCTCTTCCTCCTCCCTTCCTCCCTTCCTTCCTGCTCATTTTGAATGCATGAAGTGTGATTTTCTGCATTTGCTGCTTTGTTTACTTCTGTTTGTTTTCTGTACAAACAAAATGATTTGTTTTTTTTTTGTTTCATTTTTGTCCCCCCTCCTCTCAGTTTGTGTTCACACACCTTCACCCCCACCCCCCCACCATCCCACCGCCCCTCCCTTCTTGTTCGGGCGTTGTGATTTGCTGAAAGCAGAAGGCACCTGGGCAGAATGGGGTTAATAACAGTAGTGTGTGTTGTAGTTTTCAACAGCAGTGATTCTCCATTGCTAATAAACGGTTAGGATGAGGCGAGCAGCGCTAGCATGGTACTACATTGTAAACTGTATAATGTATAATGCAAATTTTTTTTTTTTTTTTTTTCGGACGATGTTCCTTTAAAAGATTTAAATGGAAAAAGTTCATGGTTATCCGTTCCCCCTCCCCTTCCCCCCACCCTTCCCCCGCCAACAAACCCCCCCCTCCCCCTCCGGAGCTCTGTTCAGTCAGAATTTGTATAGTTTGAATCATCAACAAGCATATTTATAAAAAAAAAAAGGAGGAAAAAAAACAAACCTGTTTCTTTATCTGCCACCCTCAATGAAATGAAGACATTGGCGTGTTTTTATAAGACATCAGATGCAGTGATTTATTTAAATGTTGAGATAATCTTATATTCTGAGGAGGAGAAAAAAAAGACAAAAAAAAAAAAACACATCACAACACTACTTTTTGGGGCCTTTTCATTCAGAAATAACATCAGGAAAAACGCCTCTTCATAGGGTTGAGAGTCCGGCGAGGCCCGGTCTGGACTTTGTGGACGTGACAGATCGACTTGACTCCGCCGTCTAACTCGGACGCCTTAAATTGGTCGACTGGTTTGCAGTAAAAAAAAAAAAACCTTTTGAAAAAAAACAAAAAAACGCTGAAGTGGTGATAATAGTGACTTCCACAAATGTATCTAATGTGACAGATTATGCAGACTTGTTGAACGAGTATATCTATATAGAATTTACAATTTGATGTGGTTTTTGAAAACATACCAAGTCATCCAACCTGTTGTTGAGACCCCTCCCCCCTCCCCCCCCCGCCCCCCCCCACCACCACCACCACCACCACCCCCCCGGATCATTAGTTGTTGGGTTTTTTCTTTTTTTTCCTTTTTTTTTCTTTTTTTTTTTTTTTGTTTTTGTTTTGTTTTTGTTTTTTTATTTTGTTAAAAACTACAGTTGGTGTTCATTAAAGTGAAAAAGGATTCTAAAAACAAATCATGTGAAATTAGTACACTTGATTGATTTTTTTTTTTTTTTTTTTATGAGTGAGGTGTGAGTGTGCATGCCCCCGAAACAGATTTGTAATTTATCGGCTCTTAATGCACTTAACGACATTTTGTACGAGATCAAACGTTAAAGGACGAGTTCACAGTTTTTTGAAGTCTGTCTTAAAACGACAGTCAGGAGCCCAAATGAACAGTGAAATAGTTTTTTTTTCTTGCTGTTCCTCCTGTTCATACTGACTGAAGGGGATCTTTAAATATCCACTATGAACAGGAAGAATGATCACAGCGAGGAAAACCTCTTTCACCGTTCATACGAGCGCCTGCTGTTGTTTTAAGACAGACTTGAAAAGTTGTGAAACTGTCCTTTTTAAAGACGTGACGAGATGATCGATAGCAGCACTGAAACAGATGAAGACTGTTTATATATCTGCATTAAACCTAATGAGAATAAAATTGTTACAGATCAACTTTAAGAATTACGAGCAGAAAATTTTAAATCTCTACACATTTTTGCTTTGATGAGGTGTCGGTAGAAGACTTTTGAGTTTTGTGTCGACCGTGCGGAGACGTTTAATGTTTTCTTGTCTTTTTCTAATGACTTCAGTTCAACAATGTGGAATGTCTTTGTGGTTCTGACTTATAATACCAAGAGGAAAAGCTGTCAGGGAGGACAGCTTTGACTTTTGGCAAACATACATATGCAGTCCAATAAAGTAACACTTGATGATACGTTATCTCTTACTGCAAGACATTTCTCAGGTGCATTAAATATTCCTTCCTGCGGTTTGTTTTCTTCCTGCTGCTTCACAGCGAACAGGACGGGTGGAAGCTGTTGGGATATTCATTCAACTGTTCTTACATCAATAGAGTATAACGCTGGATTAGCAAGTGGACCCTTATTTGCTGTGTGACACTTTAAAGGATAGGTTCACAATTTTTCAAGTCTGTCAAGAACCCAAACAAACATTGAGACACGTTCCTCCTGTTCATACTGACCATTAGAAGATCCCTTCATAATGAACTTACAATGGAAGTGATGGAGGACAAAATCCACAGTCCTCCTTCTGTGCAAAGATGAATAATATGAAGCTTCAGCCACCGACATGAGTCAAATCAAGTAGATATCTTTCAACGTTAGTCTCTTTAGAGTCCCTCTTTTTGTTACTATACTTCCACCTGCAGCTCAACAAGGAAACACTGAAGCTAAAAAGACTAAATGTGTCAGATATCCACTTGATATGACTAACTCAGACTGCTGAAGCCTCATAGAAGCTTCACATCAACTTTTAAAATGACTGTGTGGACACACTGTGGATTTTGGCCTCCATCACTTACATTGAAAGCACATTTGAAGGATCTTTTATCAGCCGGTATGAACAGGAGGAATGATTACAGCGAGGAAAACCTCTTTCACTGTTCATATGGACACCTGACTTGTTTTAAGACAGACTTGGTAAATTGTGAACCCGTCCTTTAATGTTTGTATCCAGCAGAGGGCGGCAGTGAGCGGAGAGGAAATAGGAAGTGCAGAAGAAGTGAACTTTGTGTCCAGCAGGTTTCTGACTGTTTGGATGAAGATGCTGGTTAGGAAATGACAGCTGTGTAAGTAAACGAACCGGAGTTTTAATTTGCTGATTCATTCGTAGCCTAATTCTCAAGTTTTAACGTTATTTTGCGGCCTCGCTTTTCTCTGGAAACATAACCGGACTCAGCTCAACCTGAACAGGCTAGCAGAGTTAGCTGCGTAACGGCTAAATAAGTAGCTAGCTGATAGCTTAAGCTAATGTCAGCCTTATTTAAAAAAAAACACCCGGTGAGCTAACAGTTATATAGCTAAACATTTAATTAAAGTAGGACGTATTTTCTGTCTTTCTTTCTTTTAAAAACTCACCTTGTCAGACTGATGAAGGCTGTTGGCAGGTGACATGTTAGCATGTTAGCATGAAACTCAAATGTTCGCACAAATGAGGTTTGAATATTTTGATTTGTCACATGTAAGTTAAATGTTTTTAATAGTCGTTAAGCTGGATGTTAATGCGGGTGTTAAGTGTCCTGGTTAATCTGTGATAAACGTTGTAACCGTTATAACCGTTTCAAAGGTCAGAGACCCAGCAGGTTATTTTTAGCTTCACTGAAACTCAAAGGTTTTCGTTGAGACTCGTTTTTTGTTTTTTTTCTGAAGACACTCAGCTCAGGTTTTCACCGGTGAAACTGTGTTAACTAGTCTTCAACAGGAAGCCTTACAGGTTTCTCTTTTTATTCTTTATTCTCTTGGAAAGGGGCCTCAGAAGTCCAAGTTTCACCGTGTGTAAGTTGGTTTAATAGCAAGTTTGTGGGGGGAGAATTAGCACAGCTGAAGTACAATATGAACTAAAACTGGTCCTGCATTAGCAATAATCTTGTTGGTTCACCTTGTAGGGCGGTGATGGAGAAAAAAAAGGGCCATTTCACTGATCTTGTGGTAGAAATTCACAGCAGGATTTTATGTCTCTCCATGTTGTTGGTTGTCACCATGTAGAGCTCCTCTTTTTCACTTAAATGCTAAGGTAGAAATGTTTACCTTTTGTAATACAAACACACAATATCTTCATAGGGTAGATTTTCTAGTTTGTCTAATGTGGTCTGGATGGGAAAAAGCAGTGAAATCGCCCTTTTTTTCAGTTTTCACAAATAAAGCAACCTCATGCTGACACATTAACATGAGCTAATAAATGCATCGTTCATCCGGAAACCACTAAAGGTCGATGACTCACTCCAGAGACTCTTAAACACATTGAACAAAAGCCGCAGCTATTGATTTTCATCATTGATTAATCTGCCGAAATGTCAACTGGGATAATTTCCCAGATCCCAAGGTGACGTTTTATAAACTGCTTCTTCTGTCACAAAGACAATCAATTCACAAAGATACAAAACAGAGAAAATCAGCAGAATTATCACATTTGAGAAGAACTTTTTTTACTTGATAAATTACTGAAAACAATTGGTGGTGAATTTTCTGTCTCTCCTTTAGCAGCTTAGAATATGACGATATGTTTTACATACATTAGCATGTAACCACCTGTATGGAAATAATCTTGTTATTTACATTTGGCAGCTGTTTAAACTTCTAACTGCTGGCACTCAAGTTGTCATGCTGACACGTTTACATGAGCTGATACATTTCCTGTCAAATAACCACTAGACGTTGCTAGTTGTGAACATGTTTAATATTAGAAGGATTGATTAGATCAGTTTCTCCAGGTGTCATCATGAAGTCAGAGCATCACGTCTGTTTTCTAAAGTCACAGTTTGGGCCCTTGGTGATTATTTTTGTCATCAATTAAAAAGTTTTCATTAAGCATTTAATCTGTCTCAGTTTTAATGAGTCGTTCAGCGTCGAGCTCCAACGATTAGTCGACGGACAGAAAATGAATCACCAATGATTTTGATAGATTAGTCGTTTTGAGTCCTTTTTATTAAAAGAAAAAAAAAAGCCCACATTTTCTGGTTCCATCTCCTCAAATGTGAATATTTCCTGGTTTCTTTAGTCATCTCAGAAAATGTATGAGGATCAGGAAATTTTTCAAAACAATTAATTGACTATCAAAATCGTTGGCTATGAATTTTTCTTCCAGTTGATTAACGAACTAATCGTTGCAGCTTCTGCTTTCATCTGTGTCTTGTGGTGATCGACAGATGCTTCCACCATGATGCTGAGCTGCAGCGGTCTGGTCGTCGCCCTCCTGCTGTCCCAGGCCAGAGGCTTCCTGAACCTCTCGGAGGACGACGTCCCTGAAGAGTGGGTGCTGCTCCATGTGGTTCAGGGCCACATCGGGGCGGGAAACTACAGCTACCTGCGCCTCAACCACGATGGGAGAATCATCCTGCACATGCGCAGCCTCAAAGGAGACGCGGACCTTTACGTGTCGGATAAAACCCTTCGGCCGAGCTTCGACACCTACAAGCTGCAGTCGGCCACCTGCGGCCATGACGTGGTGGTGGTGCCGGGGGACTTCGCGAGGCCCGTCGGCATCGGTATTTACGGCCACCCGTCGCACAAGGAGAGCGAGTTTGAAATGCGGGTGTTTTACGATCAGACGGTGCTCCAGGACCCGTTTGAAAAGGGCTTGTACTCTTCAGAAGACGGACATAAGCAAAAGAAATCCCCTCAGGCCGCAGACGAGGACTTTCAGGAAGAGGAGTCGATCTTTTGGACGATTCTAATCGGACTTTTAAAGATTATACTTGAGATTTTGTTTTGAAAAATTGTTTCCTTCCTTCCTTTCTTGCTGCTGTGACGGAAGGAGGAGATTCTGCTTTCTCAGTTAGTTCCGATACATTAAAGATTATTTTTCTTTCGTTCTGTACGGATGAGAAAATGTCACACCAGACTCCAGTGGGAATTCTAGCATTTTTAACAATTCCTTGCTTGTGATCAAACCTACATACTTGATAGAAACCTTTAAAAAAAGTTGAAGTAAATACGTATCTCTCTCTCTGTTTCCAGTCAAACTGTAATAAGTCTGTATGTTTGAAGACACGCAAATGAACATTAACCTGTCAAATTTAGCAGGGTGCTTTGCCTTTTCATACAAACAGTGAATGAAGTGTAATTAAGGTAAAGCGCAGATTTCTACATCTGGGCCTCTGGGACAACAGAGGAAAGAGGTTAACCGCTGAGAGGAATATTTGTGGCATCTTAAAGGATAGGTTTTTCATCTTAATACAACACTCACATGCCCACAGTTATATTGAGAGAGTTACTGGTCACTAGAATCATTCCTGCTGGCCATACTGGCCGCAAAGTGATCATTTCCTACTTCAACTACAGCGTAAGAGACTCATTGAGGGCAAAATGCTTTCTTAAGATCAGAGTCTCTGTGATCTCTCTTCAAGAACTCCGCATCTTTTACGTGTTTTTATAGTCTCGACGCGATGAAACGTACAAATTATGAGTCTTTACTCAACAGTAAGAGTAGAGAGCTGGCAGGAAACGAGGGGTGACATGACGGAAAGATACCCTGCCGGACTGGGACTCGAATGGAGTATCAAGCTCTGTTTTCTTTTTTTTATTTGTTGAGGCTGCTCGGCTTTTATGACCCGATAAACCAGGAATGTAAATGAATTCGTTGATACTGATGTTTACTGATGTTTAATTTCAGTGGAGTTATCAGGTTTATCAGGGAACGTTTTAGCAGACCGGAGTCTCTGCTAACAGAAAGCAGCAGGGTGACAGCTGTCTAGTCAAACGAGGGCCGACAGGCTTTTGAATAAACTGCTATGAGAGTTCAAACTAGGCCTACTTGCAAACTTGGCCAATGGTTGTGTGAAGTGGCTGTAAATTTAACGGGATTGTCTGTTTTTGGAAAGTTACCAAATCTGCTAGAACATCTGGTTCTGTGAAGCACTTTGTTTGAACCTCACTGAGGCTTTCAGCCAAATCCAATGGGTTTCTTCTAAGGCTGCAACTAAGAATTATTATTGATCAATCTGTTGATTATTTTCTCAAATTTATGTGATTAGTTGTTTGGTCCAAAAATGCATGGAGTTTACTGTCATAGAAGACTAAAGAAACCCGACAATATTCACGTTTAAGAAGCTGAAATCAGAGAATTTTGACCCTTTTGTCTTGAAAAATGACTCAGAACAATTAATTGATGATCAAAATAGTTGGTTATTTATTGAAAGATCGTTGCAGCTTTAGTTGTTTGGTTGTGAAAATGGTGAAAAATGTCGATCATTGTTTCCCAAAACCCAACACGACGTCCTCAAATGTCTTGTTTTGTCCCGACTAACAACCCAAAGATATTCAGTTTACTGTCAGAAACCCGACAATATTCACATTTGAGAAGCTTGAATCGGAGAATTTGGACTCAAAACTACTAATTGACTATTGAAAACTTAATCATCTAATCATCGCAGCTCTAGTTTCTTTCAAAGTACAGCCCCTTTTTTTTAGTAGACGACTTCTTTCTCTTTGTGTTTTCATGCTGTGGTTTGGTGGAAGTGATAATAACTGGTAGGAAAAAACACCTTCACACAAACTGCCACGATAAAAACACCTGTTTGATTTGTTTACCTCAAACAGCTGAAGCCTCGTGTTAGTTTAACTCTATTACAGCGTAGTAGCGTTATGAAGGAATCACTTCACAGCCAGTACGGAGAGAAGTAACGATCACAGCGACTAAAAGCTGTACATAAGACATGTGAGTGTTTAAAAAAAAAAACCCAAAACCTATCCTTTAACTTTTCATACATCTTAAAATCTAACCAAGTTTTCTGTCGTGGCAGACGCTCACTTCCGCCTGCGAATGAATGAAACCGCTTGTCTTAACTCCGCATATCGACATCACTCAAAAAAAACAACAACTGAGCAATACAGTCGTCATCAGCCGCTTTTGAGAAGAGGTTCCAGCAGGACAGGTTGTTGTTGGACAGTAAAGTCTGAAAAGGACAATCATCAAAATACTTTCTGATACTGTCCCACTAACCCTTGACGATCACCAAAGCAGACCACGGTTCCTAACTCACTGTTGTTTCCTTAATTTAGGCTCCAAATAGGAACCTCTGAAGACATTTCTACCAACGTGTTAACATCAGTGTAACGCTGCAACTAACGATTATTTTCATTATCTGCTGATTATTTTCTCGTTTATTCAGAAAACATGTCACGATTTCCCGAAGCCCAACGTAACTGGGGCTGCAACTAACGATTATTTTAACTGTTGATAAATCTGTCTATTGTTATCTCCATTAATCGATCAGTTGTTTGGTCTATAAGATGTCAGAAACTGGTGAAAAATCGTGATCAATGTTTTCCAAACACGTCCTCCAATGTCTTGTTTTCTCTTCAACCCAAAGATGTTCAGTTTACTGTCATAGAAGACTAAAGAAACCAGAAAATATTCACATTTAAGAAGCTGGAATCAGAGAATCTTTCTTTAAAAAAATGACTCCTAATGATCGATTGTCAAAATAGTTTTTCGATTAATTCAATAGTTGGCAACTAATTGATTAATTGGCTTATCGTTGCAGCGTTAAATGTCTTGTTTTGTCCGACCAACAATCCAAAACCTCCATATTTTTCAGTTTACTGTAATTGACCCAGAAATTTAGCATATTCTTACATTTAGGAACCTGGAACCATCAAATATTTGGCATTTTTGCTTTAAAAATTACTTAAACGATTGTCTAAGTAGTTGTGGATTAATTTACCGTCTATCGATTAATCGACTGATCGTTGCAGCTCTACATCAGGAGGTTTTATTTGGTTCGGTAGCTCATTTTGGGGTGTTTTTGCCTGTTGGACAAGCTCCTGGTTTGAAACATCACCTCCAGGATCAGAGTTCATTTATAAGTAAACTTGTCACCACTGAGCAGAAATGTTCAACAGTGCCTTCAGATCAGTCCTCTGCAGGTTTCCTGTTTCCAGAGACGATTCAATCAGGTTTCTTAATAAAGCAGTTTTGTTTTACAGACTGTCATAATTCTTCTGTCTCGTAAATCGTTTTTGTTTGTTTCAGGCTGAATGTGGAGTGGAGCTCAGGTGATACAGCTTGTTAGCTGAAGGTTGATGGTTTGAATCTTGAGGATAAACTGGGAGAATGCTGCAATGTGATGTGGAAAAAATATTTATCAAAACAACCAGAAAAGCTTCTCTCAGTACTCAGAACACCACTGTGTATAGTCTCACCTTAGCTGGTGGGCTGCACCCATGATTATTTCCATTATTGATCACTTTGCATTAAGCTTTTAGTCAGTAAAATATCAGAAACTACTGAATATATATGACACTCAAGCTGCAAGTGACCAACAATCCAAAACTCGTTATTTTCCTATTTACAGTGACATAAAACAGAAGAAAAGCAGCAATTCTTCACATTTGAGAAGCTGGAACCAGTGGATGTTATATTTTTGATAAATAACTTAAAGGACGAGTTCACAGTTTTTCAAGTCATGTCTTAAAACAACAGTCAGGAGCTCAAATGAACATTGAAACATGTTTTTATTGCTAATACTGACCATTAGAAGATCCCTTCATAATGCACTTACAATGGAAGTGATGGAGGACAAAATGCGCAGTCCTCCTTCTGTGCAAAAATGTATGAAGGGATCTTCTAGTGTTCATTTGAGCTCCTGACAGACAGACTTGAAAAACTGTGAACTCGCCCTTTAATACATGTCTGAAGCGGATCTTAAACATTCATTTTGCACCTTTTAATACCTTTTCATGATTCTAAAACTAAAAATTAGAAAAGCAGCTACATCCTTCGACTTACTGGTGAGACAGAGACATTAAATATCTTCCAGTCACATTTCTGCAAACTATTTATTTATTTACAATAATAAACCCAACGAACACGTGAACAACATCTGCTCCAGTCTGGAGAAACACAGTCTTGGTTTTGTTTTTGTATTAAAGCAACAACAAGACTACGAACAAAGTTATTGACATGTTTGTTTACACATTTATAATCAAGCAGTCAGTCAGTCTGTGTGTGATATATTATTCTTCCTCCTCCTCCTCTTCATCATGTCAGTGCGGGGTTCAGCTGGATGCTGTTGATCCTCAGCACCGTCTGCGGCTGGATGATGGTCCTCTTGCGCTGGAACCGGTGTCTCCTCCAGAAGCGCATGTGGATTTTAGGCCAGGACTCGGTCTTCTCGATGACAGTGGCCTCGACCCGGACCAGCTCGTTCCCCAGCAGAGGCCTTCCGATCAGGGTGAAGTCCTCCGCGCCGACCAGCAGCACCTTCTCCATGCGGATCCGCTCCCCGCAGTCCGCCTCGATGTGGTTCTCGATGAGGATCAGGTCCTCGGCGGTGACCTTCCACTGGCGACCGGAGAAGTGCACCACAGCGAACAGACGACCGAAGTCCTGCCCGTGGATCATCTGGTTAACGGTGCTCACCGTGGCGGCGTGCCGGGCGCGCTGCTCCTCCTCCGGCTGCGGGCTCGGCTCAGGCCACGGCGGGCTGGACAGGGAGGTCCGGGGCAGCACGACCCCGCTCACGGTGCTCTGTGGCCGAAGAGCAGCGGGGAGCAAGAGACCGTGTCTGGGTAGCAACATGCTGCATGTCCTCCACAGACCCGCACAGCCTCTGCTCAGCGCCATCTTTACAGGAAATGCTCTCCGTTTCCGCTGCGCATGCGCGACTTCACAGTCACCTTACTGTCTGTCAGGGCTGGAGACAGTTAAAGGGCAGGTTCACATTTTTTAAGTGTCCTAAAACAACAGCCAGGAGCCCAAATGAACATTGAAACCTGTTTTTCTTGCTGTAATTATTCCTCCTGTTCATACTGACCATTAGAAGATCGCTTCATAATGCATTTACAATGAAAGAAATCCACAGTCCTCTTACTATGCAAAAATGGATTTAAAAGTTTATCTAACGCTAATAAGAAGCTTCAGCGTCCAAATGAGTCAAATCAAGTAGATATCTTTCAATGTTACAGTCTTTTTAGTGCCAAAGTCCCTCTTTTTGTGAACATTACTTCCACCGCAGCTCAACAGTTAAACACCGTCCGAGGAAACGTGCATTCCTATGACAGTTGCACAAAGGTGCATGAGGCTAAAAAATCTAAGTAGGTCTATCTACCTACTTGCAGTATTTACATGACACACCCACTTGGTTAGCTATAAGCATGAGCAGTGAGATGGTTAGGGTTAGGGGTCAGAGGGTGTGTGTCATGTAACAACATGGAGGGGGTGTCATGTAGTGAACTGGGTGTATCTAGTAAGTCTGCAAGACTGCAGTTAGACCCTTCCCAAAAAATTAGATCTGATTGGCTAGTACTTGTTGCCTTTGTTGGTCAGGTTGGTTAGGTTTAGGCATGAGGAGGGAGAGTAAAATGGGTGTGTTGTGTAGGGTTAAGGTGAGTCTGTAAGACTGTAGCTAGAGCCTTCTCTCACAGCCCGGAGCCCTTCCTGGAGGCTCGCCCCACACAGCATCTGCTGAGCACCATCCTGACAGGAAATGCTCTCAGTTGGCACTACGCATGCATGTCACCTGACTGTCATCTGACTTTTCTGCTTCCAGAAACAGTCTGTCAGTGCTGGTAAAAGTTCATATGAGTCTTTATAAATGTAAAAGTTACATAAATAGTAAAATATCACAATGGAAAAACACTTACTGGTGGAAGGTAACTAAGTACATTTACTCAAGTACTGTAATTTTGAGGTACTTGTACTTTACCTGAGTGTTTCCTTGTGATGCTATTTTATACTTCCACTCCACTACATTTATTTGACAGCTTTAGTTACTTTTCAGATGAAGATTTGACACAATGGATAATATAACAAGCTTTTAAAATACAACACATTGTTAAAGATGAAACCAGTGGTTTCCAACCTTTTTGGCTTCTGACAAAGTGTGTAGTCGGGGTCACATTTCACATGTCTATGAGTTGTTAACAGCTCCACCAAATAGTGATTTTTTCCCTCTAAACTTCTCACATACTTTCATTTCAATAAATGTTAAAATGATCCAATATTTCAGCAAACATCAAAGATTAAGAGATGCATTCATGTGTAATCAGTGACTAACTTTAACTGCTTTATATACTGATTGGTAGCTAATACATAAAAACATTCATATTTTTTAAACTTCATCTTTGTTTTGTAGTTTTGTTTTGCATGTCAAACAAATTGCGGTTGTCACATAGGCCTAACTGTAGTGCTCTAAAAAAAATACAGCATTTCCTTAAAGTCCTTAAAGTGCTCAGAGTAATTGAAATGTGAACATCTAAAATTCCATGACAAATGGACAAAATCTGCTGAAGAAGATTGTATGACATGACTGAGAGCTCCAGACCAGTCACTAAATGGACCTTATGGTGAGATTGTTTTGTCAGCTAAGTTTAAGTTTATTTATTTGTATCGCACTTTTCATATGGTGGTTGTTACTCAAGGTGCTATATACACAAAAACATCAAAATACATTAAAAATAAGAAAAACATTAAAAAATAGTTTACACAATAAGAAAAATATTAAAACAAAAAATACGAAAACATTAAAATAAAATAAAAATAAGACATGAAAGTACACTTGTGCACTCCAACTACAACTTTTCCCTCTGAATATGTAATGGAATAGAAATATTAAACAGCATTGAAGTACTTCAAATTCAAATTAAGTAAATGTACTTAGTTACTTTGAATCGCTGCAAAACAAAACATTACATTACGACCTTGGATGTGGGAAAGTTATAATTTACTGCAGCACATGAACGCACCGCTGAGCTGCCTCCCTCCATTTTGTGTCGGTCGGCCCGTTTCCGGGTTTCCGAGCAGGAAGGGACCGATAAACGGTGTCAGCGGGGAGTATGGCTCTGCCTGCAGCTCCAGAGTGCGGCCAAAGTTTTCCGTAGCTGCCCGAAACTGTAGAAAAGTGTCTCTTGGACGCGTTGGGCAGTTTGTCTTGTGTTCTGTAGCGTATTAAAGAGCTGTTGTTTGCAGATTTACCCGCCGGCCGGACCGCGCTGCCACTGACAGCTGGAAGTAAACAGCTCGGTGCTAACAGCTAACTGCTAACCGCCACTAGCTGAGCTGCTAAACCGTCGAGAGGAAGCTAACAGCTAGCCGGCTAACCTGAGTGTTTTTTGGTGGCGTTCAGTTACATCACCAGGACTTGCCAGCTCCCTCCCATCACAATTTTTGTCAAACTGCTGCGGCGAAGGATTTGCCACAACGGCACTTTCCATTCATGTTGTTTTGGAGGGCGAGACTATTATCAAAGCTCCTGTTCTTCGAGTTAGGGTAAGTAAACTGAAGCTAACTTTACTCCACCTAACTTAAAGCCAGCTAGTATTAGTCGGTTTTATTAATTTCAGGCAGTGGATGTTTACCTGGGAGCGGCTGCACAACCTGTGTAGGCCTGATAAATCCAGTTTTATTGAGCTATATGCCACTTAGTTTGCATGTTTTTTTCCTTCTGAGTTCATCCGATAACATGCATGTTTGTGGTTTAATAAGTGAGCTAGGGCTGTAACTAACGATTATTTGTATTATATATCAATCTGCTATTAATCTATTAGCTTTTGGGTCCATAAGGTGACAGTAAAAGGTGAAAAATGTCGATTACTGTTTCCTCCAACCTCAAATGTCTTGTTTTGTCCGACTAACAGTCCATTACTCAAAGATATTCAGTTTACTGTCATAGATAATTAAAGAAACCAGAAAATATTCACATCTCAGAAGCTTGAACCACAAATATGGACATTTGTCCTCTTTAAAAATGACTCAGAATGATTAATCGATCATGAAAATAGTTGGCATTTAATTTAACAGCTGACAACTAATCAGTTGCAGCTCTAAAGCAAACATATAAATGCCTGCTTGTCACACAGTTAAACAAGCTGACAAAGGAGGATGTTTTTATGAGAAAAATCTGTGTCTGAGCACAAACTGGGGCCCTGTTCTGCTAAACTTTGGCTGTCAGTGTCCCAAAAAGCCTAGAAACACTCACACAGAGCCACAGGCCTTTAGCTCAGTGTATTTCCTTGACCACAAAAGCATCTAACTTCCTCATACAGCCCTCCTCCCTCCTTCCCTGGCTGTATTTCTGTGCTCTCTCTCTCTCTCTTACAGCGTCACACTGTTGATGTGGGGAAACCTTTTTTTTTTTTTTCTCCATTTAAATGGCTGTTTATCAACTGTTCTGGTGAACAGCTTAAAGGAGACCAAACCTCAGCGATCATGACCTACTTTAAGACCTCGCTTTGATCTTGAATGGAAAGGATTAGTGAGATTACAGGGGGGGTCAAAGGTCAGGACCTGTTGGTTTTATCGGTGTATAGCTGCCAGTTGTGTGTGTGTTTATATTCGCTTCTCAGTTTAGTAGGTACACCCAGGTTCAACTGTTGCAATGTAATACAGGCCTGCAATAAATCCTGCCCTCATGAGGGTTATAATGTTGACGGTGCTGTTGAACACTACTGAGAGGTGTTTCTAATATTCAGTTAATCTGTTGATTTTGTTCCCGGTTTAATCGATTTAGTTGCTTGGTCTATAAAATGTCTATATGTCTGTATCATAGAGGACTGAAAAAATATTCACGTGAGAAGCTAACCAGATGAATAATGACTCAATTTACTGATCATCAAAATAGTTGTTAATCAATTCCACAGTAGGTAACTTATCGATTAATCGCCGCAGCTCTAATGTTAAGTCTAAGAGCTGCAATAATTAGTTGATAAATCAATTCATTCCACTGTTATGATATCAAATAATCACTTTCAGACATTTTTTAAAAGAAATAATAGTAAAACTCTCTGGTTACAGCTTCTCACATGTGAATATTTTCTGTTTTTTTTTTGTCTTCTGTGACAGTAAAGTGATTATCTTTGGTTTGTGGACTGTTGGTCAGGACAAAACTAGACATTTTAGGTTGCATCTCACACTTTGGGAAACAGTGATCGCCATTTTTCACCATTTTCTGTCATTTTACAGAACAAACAGTTGATTAATTGAGGAAATGATTGTTAGTAGCAGCCCCGGATAAGCTAACAAGCCTCTTTACGACGTCCTCCCCTCTCCGCTGAACCCAACTCTCCATCACATGTAAACTTTTGAAAGGACAGACCTGTATCAAACTCCTCTCCACACACGTCTTTGGCTCGCGGCTGTGTTTTATATTATCAGAAAATACTTGTGTTCTGTGTCAAGAGACTTTTTTTATTATGTTTTTTTTGTTGTTATCCCTCAAGAGGCTCAATAATTCTTACATCTGTTAATGTTTTTACAAAAATACTTGTGTCAGCAAGAGTCCAGTTTTTGTTTGGCATCAGCTGTAATTCAGAATAGAAGAAAGTCGATATCCCAAAAGTAGAAAGTAATGTCAGCTGGAACACATCATCAATTATTCTATCTAGTCGTTATAATGTCATTTTAAATGCTACCAGTCCAAATATACTGGGAGCTGTTAAAACTGTATTTCATTTACATTAATATGAAACAGAGAAAACCTTCATACCACAGCGTCTGAAACAGCAAGTGTTGCTATTTTTAGTTGATAAATGACTTTGAATGATTATTTTGTTTAAATAAAATTGTCTCCTGTTAATTTGCTGCTGATGGATTAATCAGCTAATCATTGCAGTATTAATGAAGAAGCAGAGTGATTAACACTGGAAAAGCCAACAGTTGATTGTTTTTTTTGGTTGTTTTACCAGTAAATCTAATCTAAAACATTTACATGACAAGTCTCGATCTGCCGAATTATTTATTTTGGAATGGGAGCGTTTATCCTGAACTGTCTTGTGGTTGTATGAGATATGTTAATGGTGATTGGATAATTACTCAGATTATTAGTGGATTAATAATTAATTCAGTCAGTGAACCAGCTTCAATTCTTGTGCACTCAGCAGATCATGAAACATTTCCTTTTTTTTTGGACTCCAGTGGAGAGATAACCCCCCACTCTCAGTTTCTCCCTCTACTGCTGCTGTGCTTTTCCGTTTAAAACCACGTCACTGGCTGACTGGCGAGCTCGCTCGGTGAGATTCCTTTGGTTTCCCTCGGTGAAAACCTGCCCCGACACTGCAGCAGGCAAGCCTGAGGATTGGAGCTGCGGAGAGGGCGAGGGTGAGGGTGGGGTGAGAAGCTAACGCCGCCTGCATGAGGCAACAATGGGCCCAGACAGCTAACTGGTTTGGGGAGATCCAGTGACCTCAGTCAGTCATTGTGTGCAGAGCTGACACACTTAAAGCAGTTTCAGGTATGGAGACATCACGGGCGATGTTTTACACGGATTGGCAAAAGTGTAAGGAGTAAATCTGGCAATTTTTTTGTGTTTTTCTTATTGCTAACAAATCTCATGTGCAGAGCCAAACCAACAATAAACTGATCTACTATTATATCTTATTCCTCTGTGCTGTAGGCCTCCGCTGTTGTCCAAAAACTATTAAAAACACGTCAGTGAGCCACACCGCTGCACTAGATGACATGTTCCTTCACCCCAAAAGAGCATGATTATGGTAGTTTGTTTAGAAACGGCTCCAAAGACTATGAACAGTCAGCAATCAAGTTTTCATCTCTCTCAAAGAGCATTTCTTGTAAGGCGGACACCACTGAGGAGGGCTGTCGCTTTTTCAGTATACCGCAATGTGTCGGAGATACAATTTACTGTAACTGTCATAAGCGTATATGATCAGCGGTCTGTCTTACTGTTCAGTATAGTCTTATATATTCCCGTATGGTGTCATACAGCTACACTACGGCTTGATTTACTGATCGTTGCAGCTCCGCATTTCACACCAATATTACTAAGCTACAGCAGTGGAGAACCAACTCAAATGACTGCGTGTGTGCAAAGAAGTGTTCTCTCTAAACCGAAGATTGTCCAATTCAGAAAAAAACATTTTGCACTTTGTTTTTTTTTCCAAGCACAACTCTTCATGTTGGCTACTACTTAAGATTTAATGAATATGACAAATCTTACAAGGCTTACGAAGAGTTTTGGTAGTCCTTCAAGAAAGGAAGAAGACATTCGGTTAAATACTGAACAGCCCTACATATAAATATAGATTTCCTTAGATAGTATGACAGATCTTGGTAGTAGGGATTGGGTGTTTTTTTGCTGTGCAGTGCAGGTATTCCCCCAAAAAAAGGACAAAAATGGCCTTCAAATTTTGATCTATCAAGCAACAACACATTCTGTGGAAAAGGTTTATTTCTTACCTTCTTATGGAGCTACCAGTGCTGAAAATGTTTTGATGATCAATGAATTGTTTTGGGTCATTTTTTTTAAAAGAGGAAATTTCCAAATTCTGATTCCAGCTTCTCAAACGGTGGTTTCTTTATTCCTCTATGACAGTAAAATGAACGTATTAGGGTTGTGGGCTGTCGGTCGGGACATAACAAGACATTTGAGGACGTCATGCTGGGCTACGAATGAGACTGAGTCAAGAAAGCAGCTGCAGTTAAAGATGATTCAGTTCTCATTCTCTCTGCTTCACTTGAACTGAAATATGTTCTCATGTGTTTTTGTTTTTTTTTTTTTTCTCAGGAGTCAGAGTGTGTCGTCCCAGCTGAGACGCTGAAGTCCCCGGTCCTTCACCCCACACAGAAAGGTGCCAACAGAGGGACAGGATGCCTATTCCTCCCCCTCCCCCTCCTCCCCCGGGACCCCCGCCTCCCCCCACCTTCAATGAGGTCAGTGACCGTCGTGAGCACACCTGCACAGATTAACCACAGCGAGGGAGAGAGAATAAAGTTCAGTGTAGCAGAGTTTGTTGTATGCCTTTTTTATTAGACAGCAGACGGTAAAGAGATGAGGAATTATATGCAGCAAACGTCTCCAACTAAACTCTTAACCGGTGATGTTTTGGTTCAAGGTCGGCGCCTGAACCCAATCTTAACCCGCCATCAGGGCACCTGCTATTGTAACTGTTGAGGTTGTAGTTTTTGGCATTGTTGTATCAGACTATATTCATGGAGCTTTATTTCCTTTTTTCCCCGTCATACTTCATCAATTTATTAATCGCCATCTGTACAGAATGACACACAAGCTGCTTTTTAGTAGAGCCCAACCGATAAATCTGCCAGATATCAGCTCAGTGCAGATATATCAATATCATAATTTCCTTTTCTTTTTTTTTTTTTCATTTGGCCGACGCTTTTATCCAAAATGACTTACAAGTGAGGTAAGACAATCAAACGTTGGAGAACTCAAAATGAGCCGTGGTACAAATTCTCAAGTAGCTGATGATAAACATTAAGGTAAGAATCGACTGGAAGTAGACAAGTGCATGAGGAATACCACAAACTATCTGGTATCTCGGTGTATGTCAGGTGAAATTAAAGTACAGAAATACCTAATATATGTTTTGAGACGGTGTCTTCATTCTATAGTCTGTCCACCAGTGACTGTAAAAGGTTCTGTCCTGTGCATTTCTTGGCCTCAGTTGTAAAAAAAGAAAGGAAAAAAAAACGTGTATATGGACAGTGTTTGGACAATGTGCAAAATTGTGGCTAATTTGTCACAGGGATAGTCAGTGTTAGTGTGTAAATGTCTCTAATGTGAATTCCTGGATATTAAATGTTCATCTGGTGGTTGCAGTGGAAATTATAAAAGTTTTGACAGCATTGGGTGCAAATCCTTGACGCTCATCTCCACCCAGTTACTGCAGTTACAGCAAACACACCTACACTAAACTGATATAACCTACATGAGTTTTACCTGCAAGACTCGTATTTTAATGCTGTTGTTCACCGTTTGTGATGTGAAAACGTCAAAAGAAATAAAAAGTTTGCGCCCTGGTTTTAAGTTCGGTTATAAAATCCAAACGCACTGCGGAGCGCGTCTCCTGTACGATGAGTGGAAGTGCTGTAAATGCCCCCTGATGACCTAATAGAAAACTGTTTGCGCAACATCACTCACTCACTCACGGGCTGGCCCTGCTGTTGCAGTCCGGCTAAAAAGGGAACAAACTTACTTAACAAAAATGTATTTATGTTATGTGTTGTGTAAAGAAAGTTGATATTAACTGATATTGTATATTATTATGTGATTTTTATTTTTAAGTCTAAACTATCAGCATTGGTCTCAGAAATGCGTTAATCAGTCTGGCTGTATTTTTTTAGTTTAGTTTATTTGATAAGAGGGAGGAGCTCAGGTCACACATATCTATAAAATTATTAAGTCCAAAACTTGTTTCTATTGTGGTCCTTGGTTCCAAAACATGAACGTTAGTAAAAATGCTCCCTCTGAGTTAAAAGCCAGAGCTTCAACCTGCTCTGAACACTTAGTTTGTAAAGATACCTCCACTTCCTGCTCATAATGACGTCATACTGTTTGCACATGCCCACAAATGACCGTCCTTTCTCCAGTCTTTGTTTATTGTTCGTTTCAAGTAAATAACGAGAAAAAGAAGTGAAATCCTGCTACTATAATTTGTATACGTAGCCTCCAGAGTCAGAGGAAGCTTCCTGAAGCTGACCAATCAGAACAGAGTGGGCTCATTGTGAGGCGGGCCTTAAAGAGACAGGAGCTAAAACTGCCTGTTTGAGACAGAGGCTGAACTGAGGGGCTGCATAAAGGGCCAGTATAAGATAGATAAGGATGTTTTTACTTTAAATCATGCAAAGATATTTCAGTAGAGCCCCAATATATAAGTATAGACCTGGGAATGTGCAGAATACGTCCGCTTTAAAGCAATTTGGTTTGTGTAGATAAGGAAACACTGAGTATTAACATGCTGTATAAGCACAACAGGAATTAGACTACAATGTGACAGCAGTGCACAATCATTCACAGCCATGTTTGATCAGCTCTGCCAGCGGAAAACAACAAGTCAAATACTTCCTTGAAGAGCTCTGGAGTACAGTTACTTATTCTTGGAAAAAGGAACCTGAAGTCTGAGCTGATGATCGTGTTCCCATGATTGTGTTCTTTCCTGGCACGAACATCAGACAAGGTTATTTATAGAAAAAATATGCAGTTTCAGGGACTGGAGTCAAAATCTGTCGAAATCCCAAACTGGACAGGGTGACATTACCAAAAAAACTACTGAGTCATGTGACGTTTGTTTTCGAGCTGACGTTGTCTTTTTAAGTGTGCCGTGTGAACCCAAACAATCAAAGTCCACAAACTTTCCACTATGGTTCAGACAAGAGGAACCGTAGGTGTGATCACATACTCGTTGATTTCTCCCACAGGCAAACACAACTCCTCCCAAGCTGAGCTCGTCTGAGACTAAAGGCCGAGGAGCGCTGCTGTCAGACATCTGCAAAGGCACGAGGCTGAAGAAGGTCGGCGTGGTCAATGACCGTAGTGCACCCGTTCTAGAGAGTAAGTTCACTTTATCTACAGAAACACACAAACCTGAACTGATGTGCAGCATGTGAGCTTGTTCATACAAACAGAGAAACATATGCACAGACATGTCAGTCACTGTAGTTAGTTAGTGTGTTGTGTTTGTGGAAACAAGGATTTTTTTTTGGATTTCAACCAAATTTCACCATCTTCAAAAACACAGAAAAAAAACCCCTGACAACTGAGCAAAGTCAGTGAGATGGAGTTAAAAGTCGAGAATAAAGAGTTGGTTAAAGGATGGGTTCACAATTTTTCAAGTGTGTCTTAAAACAACTTGTTTCCTCGGACAGTGTTTCCCTGTTGAGCTGCGGTGGAAGTATAGTGACAAAAAGAGGAACTTTGGCGCTAAAAATACTGAAACATTGAAAGATATCTACTTGATTTGACTTGTTTGGACATTTTAAAGACTTTGCATATAAAGAGGCTTGTGGATATTTTATGTTTTGAGCTTTTATGAAGCAAGATAATAGAGGTATAAGTCCCTCGCTCCATAAAAGAGTGGGAGAGTCTTTTTAATTCATGTGCTCTATGTTTATACTTGACAACTTTAATTTGATTAATTTGTGATTTGTAACGGTGCAACTCTATATATATATATATCCATTTAGAGTGTTTTCAAACTTGTATAGTTTAGTCTGGTAGAATCAGTCTCTGGTTGGTTTTCCTCCTTGGTGTGATTTGTTTGGGCAGATTTGAACACAGCAGTCGTACTCGGACCAAAACAACAGCACAGTTCCCTGCAAAATTCCCAAGATTTGCCCGCATCAAAGGTGCTACTAGGAAGATTTTGACATCAATATATCATCATACATTTAATGTCCATACCTTGTGATGAGAATGAAAGAAAGTGAACCCCTCTCATTTGCCAATGAAAGGAAGTGATTACATATGACTCTTTCTTTATTAGGTAGTAGTTTTAAAAAAAAAAAAAAATCAAAAAAATTTACCAATTCCTGCAATTTTATGGCAAAAAAAATCACATAAAACTTCAAAGTCAAACATTTTTGATCGCAACAATCACAAAAAATCCTGGAGGCACTGATTATAAAATTGTTTTGTACATTTCAATGTGTTAAATTGTTTAGTTGAGACATTTCAGAAAGAATGCATTAATATTGTATATCCCCTAAAGGCTGTAAAATACAAAGATATAATATTGTTTAGCCAAATTGCAGAACCCTACCACCACACAGACTGTGTTGTATTAAGTCTTAAAACACTCTCTGTGTGCCTGGATGATATTTTTGGTAATAAAGAGGAATATTTGCATAGAAAGGAGGAACTAATTTGACAAACCACATATTCAGTAATATTCTGACATGAGTCTGACCTGATAAAGGTTTAACTCATATTGAAGCGTTGCCAGTTAAAAGTGTTAAAATGGAGACACATTGTTCTCATTCCTGAGCACACTTTTTTATCATCCACACTGTTGAAAACCTTCATGTATCAAAATGTATCTCCATTTATCACTTTCATGTTGGCCTATATTAATGTTGACCTCATCTTTTCACCAGAAGCAGGAGGAGGAGGTGGCGGAGGAGGAGGAGGAGGAGGAGGCGGTGGTGGAGGTTTTGGAGGTGGAGGTCCAATGGGAATGGGAGGCCTTTTCCAAGGAGGGGTGCCCAAATTACGCCCAGTTGGAGGTAAGAAAAAAACTTTTTAGTGTAAACTGTTAATTAGAGGTGTAACGGTACGTATATTCGTCAAGAACTGTCACGGTACTTACGTTACGGTTCGGTGCATGTAGTCGTAGGAAGAATAGGCTCTGTGACACAAACAGTTACTGTCAAAATAGTTTAATAATCTGCTTATTATGACATCCGGAACAATAATAATTTTTGGCACCACTTATCTGCAGCATGTTCATGGATGTATGCTAGCCGGCTTAGCCAACGTACCCTGGTTGCTCTGTAGTGTCGCTGCCGTCAGAAACCCATAACACTGACCAGAGTGCAACCACTGTTATAAAATACACTCTGTTATCTCCATAATGAGACGATAGCGCGTCCCCCTGTGCCCCGCCCCCTCTCTGTGACGGTCGGCTTTTCACTCCGCCTTTGATTGAAGCTGTTCAGAACAACTACAAAAACATTTGACGTGGTCAGACAGCACGTCATAAAAAAAACAGTTCTAAGAGAAAAATGTAGAAGTAAAAGTAGTGGTTTGGTCCCTCTGACTGATTTATTATTATTTATGACATCATTAGATTATTAACACTGGAGCATCAGTGTTAGAGCAGCATGTTACTGTTGTAGCTGAACTCACAACTGAACTGTTTCAGTAACAGTTTGGGCCAATGAGCCATAATGGATGTTTACATTTTTCAAAATAAAAGACCATCATTTTATTTTCTACCTTTTTTTTTTTCTGCTCTACTGAACCGTGACTCTAAAACTGAGGTACATACCGAACCGTGAATTTTGTGTACCGTTACACACCTACTGCTCATTATTTCTGATGTGATTATTTCTAAATATCTTGGCTACATGTTTGATGAATTAACATGTTTTCTGTAAAGGCTGCATCATCCCAGAGTTCTTATTATATGTGTAAATATTAGAGCTGCAATGATTAGTTGATTTATCGATTAGTGATTAGTGGTGGTTAATGTTGATATACAGTTTTTGTATGATTTTTGCATCAATGTGTGTCTGTCTTGAGTATTTTATCTGTTAAGTTTCTCAATTAATTTTAAACTAAAATTACAATATTGCAATATCTATATCGCAATTTAAAAAAAAATACATTTACCGTTTTTACAAGATTATATTTTGGGGGGATTTATTAATTATTTATTATTTTTTATATGTATTTAATGTGTGTTCTTACTCGCACTGGACCCTTCAACTATATTCACACGCTGAGTTCATGTGTGTTTGAGTGACGTATAAACTTTAACTTCAAACACCGACTCTCTGTCCTCCACCCAGATGGTTCAACAGGCGGTTCAGTGGGCAGATCTGCCCTGAGGCCCCCGGGGTCCCGGCCCGCAGCCCCTCGTCCACCCACAGGCCGCTCCCCCTCGCCCTCCCCAGGCAACAAGCCCTCCCCGCCGGAGCACCAGCGCTCCCACCGGCCCTCGCTGCCTGACATCTCCCGGCCCGCCAGCAGCAGCAGCAGCTCCTCCACAGGCAGCGGGATGAAGCACAGCACCTCCGCTCCGCCTCCTCCTCCGCCCTTCAACAGGGGTGGCCGCGGCAACGCCCCACCCACCCCCAACCTGAAAGCACCTTCCACATCCTCCTCTCACAGCAGAGAGAAGCCCCTCCCTCCGACGCCCAACAGAGGCCCCGCCCCTCACAGCTCCGTTAAGCCACCTCCGTCTTCCAGCAGACCCCCCACCGGTGGCTCCGCGGCTCCACCTCCTCCCCCGCCGTACAGACCGCACTCGGGCAGCATCTCCAACGGGCCGTCCCACGTCGACGGGGGCGGGGCTCCGGAGCTGCCCCAGAGGCACAACTCGCTGCACAAAAAACACACATCATCTGGAGGCAGCAGCCAAGGACGCAGCCACGCTCCACCCCCTCCTCCATCACCGTCTCCATCCTCGCAGCAGGTCAACAGACCACCGCCCCCCGCCAGAGAGCCGCCTGGTCGCAGAGCAGGTAAAACCATCAACCCTGCAAACACACACACACCTTTAAAAACCTCGGCCTTTGATTCTGTATTAGATCAGTAAACACCAATAATAAGATAAAAAAAAACCATTCAAACCAGTAAGAGATGCATTATTTTTCTATTTCAGCAGTCAGTTACATTTTATATGTGTTTTAAAAGTCACAGATGTCAAATATTCACCCGACAACACTTGTGAGATGTCATGTCACATGTCATGTTACACTAAGATATTTCCAGCAGCTACAATGCTAAAATTTTCTGGTTTCAGCTTCTTAAATGTGAATATTTTCTGGTTTCTATAGTCCTCTATCACAGTAAACTGAATATCTTCTGAGTTATGGACTGTTGGATGGGACAAAAAACAACATTTTTTCACAATATTCTGCCATTCTTAAAATCAAACAACTAAAAGATTAATAGAGATAATAATCAACATTGGAAATTATTGAGTTTATTGGCTGACACAGACATATTAAGCGCCCATAGACATATACACATTGATACCACATTAGCATGTACTGTATATATCTTAGAAAGCACCATTTTTATTTAAAAAAAACAAAACATTTTTTTTTCATTTTTAAAACATTAGAGCATCGCAGATGGTTGACGCAAGTTGATGATTTGCTTGTATCCGTTTTCATTATAGTGATATGATCCACCAGGCGTTGATTGCACAATCTTGACATTCCTCGAAGTTGATATCAATCACCAACAACAAAGGTTGTGACATAGATTTTATTGGACACACCTCACACAGTGTGACAGGAAGTGAAACTGTAAAGTGGCTGATCACACCTGTAATAGAAAATACATACATTTCTTTTTTTTTTCCTTGACCTTATCTGAGGCTGCAACCAACAATTATTTTATCAATTAAACTATCCATGTGAGAAAATAGTAAAGAATGCTCCTCACAATTTATCAGAGCCCAAGGCCACATATTTCAATTAACTGTTTTATCCAAACTGTTTTACATTTTTCCTCGATTTGGTGTCCAAATGAACAGTGAAAGAGGTTTTCCTCGCTTTAATCTGACTCTTGTTTTAAGACAGACTTGGAAAATTGTGAACCCGTCCTTTAAGGATGTCAAATATTCAGTCTGATTCAGCGTTTGATCAGTCTCAGCGATGAAGACAACAAACATGTCCGTTCTCAGGAGGAGGAATGTTCATACGGAGGCCAAAGCAAGTTTTGACTGGTTATCTCTGAACCTTTTTTTAAAGCAGCGTTCTGTGTTAAAGTATTCCTCCACATGACTGTAGTTCGACTCTGAAAGTAGAGCAGAGCGCAGCGGCGTGATTCGTTTCACCTCCGCCGGCCAAGTTTCTGCACACTTAACAGGATATAGTTTCATACGTCCTACTGTGTGATAACTGCATCTGCGTTTGGTGTTATTATTTTGTACGTTATTGGATTTACAGTCGAGGAAATTACAGTATGGCAGCATGTGGAGCAGATATGTTGTATGTTGGCAGGCATGTTAAGGCTTGGTCGGGTAGATGCTATGTAGATGACGGCACATATTAGATGCCTCCGTATCTTTCAAGTGTGTAAACCCAGAGAGGGTGTGTGTGTGTGTGTGTGTGTTGACAGAGAAGGAAATACTGGAGGATTTCAGACATACGCTTTAGTTTTAAAAATCGATTCGATAAACTTCCTGATTTTGTTTCCTCCTGGATTTACATTTCACTGGAAACATTCATAATTAGAATTCTGAGCGAACATACAAAACAGGAAGGCACTTGTTAGCCGGAGCTCTGTGTTGTGATTGGACGCTGCGGCGCTTCGCCACGAGGCCTCCTGGTTTCTCTGCATTCCTGAAGCCCTGTGGAATATTCCAGCATTCCTCCTCACTTTCACTCTCTCTCTCTGCTTTTCCCCCCCTAACTTTATGCATTAACTCTCAGGATGTTTCTTTCATTGTTATTTTTTTTCTGCTCATTCTTTTTTTTTTTGTATATATATTTAGAAGTGACTATAAGAGAGAGAATAAATGTGTTACTGGTGGTGTAGGACTGTTAGTGACGTCAGAAAACTAACTATAAGCAAAGACAGGCTGGTGTTGAACTGGTGGTGATGTGTGTTACTGCTGTCTGAGAGGCTAAAATGTGGCGTTTGGCATATGAGATTTGATGTGTGATGACATAAAGCCACAAAACACAGTTTGACATTTTTACATTGTCAGATATCATTATTTTTGCAGCATTTACAGAACCATACGTGTGGTTTTGCATGTGTTTAGTGCTGAAATGATTAGTTGATCAATCAATTAGTCAATCAACAGAAGATCAACTATTTTGATTAATCGTTAAGTCATTTATCAAACAGGAATTGCAGCTTTTCTCTGTTTTATATCATTTTAAATGAAATATATTTGGTTTTCTGACTTTTTGATGAACTGTTTGATCATCTTGGGCTCTAAGAAATTGCAGCATTTTTTACTATTTTCTTACATTTTTTAGCCTAAAAGATTAATTGAAAAATAATCTACAGATTAACAGATAATATATATATTAAAAGTTAAAGCTGTTGCAGTCCAACATGTGTTACCCCCACTGCTGATTGTGTACACTTTGACATAATCACTGATCAATTTTCATAACATAACATTGCTGTAGATATTTAATCAATCATAGTGAATATTTAGAAGGAAACTGTATATTTATTGTTTATTATATTGCATTATATGTATCGCAGTTGTAAGCAGTTACCATTTTTCAAAACGTTTGTGGTGCATTCAAGAAAACTCCAACATTTGGGTAATAAGAGTCACAGAATTACGATAATAAGCAATAAGTTGATGGAGAATTAAACACAGATGATAAAAAATGAGCCAAAATCTGATGTTCTGAGAATAATAATGTGATTTTTTTTTTTTGCTAAAATGAAAAAAATGTTTCTGTCAGAAGAGATTCTCAAATCTCAGATATCAGAGCTTCCTTGAATGCATCAACAGTGAAACTTCTCTGGCTGTCAAACTCCACTAAAGCTGCTGAAATCATCTGAACATGATATGATATCAAATAATCTTGCAGTAGCTGATGTAGAGATGGGATTCAATAGCATTTTATTGAATTCAGATCCACTCATCAAATACGAATCCTTTCAAATCCCTTATCGAACCGAATTTTGTTAATCTTTCAACAATCCCACCAGCTTCTCTGTGGTCATTAAAGTAAACTGAATTAAAGGCTAAAATAACTACAACTCAAAGATCACCTGGCTCCTCTGTGATTATCATAATTTATGATATATTAAAAATGTATCTGACACGTTCAGTTAACAGCAGAGACACATTCACGTTTCATTTTTGGCTGTTACACAATGAACGTTAATTAACTACAGCTCACAGGGTATCTGCACATCTTGAGAAGATTTACGTTCCTCCTCAAAAAAGGCCTTAGAAGGTATTTATAAGTCTTAAATTTCATTCACAAGGTTCTTAATATTTTTTTCTAGCCCGTCGTAGGCAGTGATGTCAGTTATTATGTTTTTTAATGTAATTTTAGCAAAACCTGGCTGGAAAATCCCCCAATGCTGTTAATCCAGACCTCTGACCTTAAATCAGTTAGTTCTCTTTGTAATTAATCCATCCATCTATTCATCCTTTCTTTCTCTGCTGTTGCTCATCCACGTCCAGGTTAATGATTAATAAGTAATTAGTTATGTTATTGGGAATGATTGTTATATACTGTCAGGAAGTAATGACCAACATGAACATTGGTAAATAATTCTACCCTTTATCATTCCTAATGGATTTTATCTAATCTTTCATACTCTGACTGTGAAACAAGTAATAAATTATATTCTCTGTGGTATTAAAAACGTCTTTTAAAAGTCTTAAATTTAACTTTCCTGCAGCTGCTCTGATCTGCTGCTAATTTTCATTTCAGCTAAAAAATGACAAGCTGCTGTCTATAAGTTTGACGTTGCTCTTTGCTTATTAAAAAAAAAAGGAGCAACGACAGATAAAAGGTTTGATAAGAGATTTGTTAGTGCTGGAGCTCAACAGATTCGGGTATCTTGCTGACCAGGAACTGGATCCAAAATGCCACTGGCTATCAGATCACATTCCTAATTCAGGGACAGTTATTTGTGGGAATAAAGGAAAATACACTTTAACAAAATAAGATCAGAAATCAGTTTTATAGGTGTATTAAGGATACTATAATTAGATTATTATCTATTTATTATTAATAAAGTCAATTTGCATCAGAAACCTAACATCCATGAAAATCGTGAGGCCTCAGACATCCTGCCTCTAACCTTCACTCTGATTGGTGTGGCTATTGTAGAGAGTGACATCATCCTGATCATTTGTTTGTTTGTGTTTGTGTTATCCACACAGCTCCCCAGGTGCCCCCTCCCGGGTCTCGTAACGGCGGTCGGGACGCCCCTCCTCCCCCGCCCCCGTACCGCGTCCACAGCTCTGTCTCGACCTCAGAGTCCCACAGCCGAGTGGGCAAACCGCCTCCCTCCTCTTCCTCCTCCTTATCATCCTCCTCCTCCCGCACCCCGGCTGGACCCCCTCCACCGCCCCCGCCCATCCGGAACGGTCACTCCTCCATCTCCTCCTCCAAGTCCATCATAGGTGAGTCGAGACGGACCGCTTCGCCATCGTTGTATTCCTCTTCCTCATCTGTGCTTTTACCACCCACAGCTGCTAAAAGATATGAATATTTACTGGACACTTTCACTGATTTATTATATATATTTTTAAATACATAAATAAATTACAATTAGTAGTAGTCAACTAAAAAAATATTTGCAAGAAAATACCTACATCCATGCTTAAGGTATGGCATAAAAAAATCTTTTTCAGACACATAAAGCTGGGGAAAACAGCTAGCCTTCCTACCAACACGGACTGATTAACCTGTTATATATCGTTATATTATATCTACAGAACTGTGAAAGCAGCTGTAATTGTTTTTTTTATAACGCCACTGTCTGAGCTGTCAGTGCGTAATGTGTTGGTCGTGGCTCGTAGTAATAAACCTACAGAGAATTATCAGCAACTCTGCAGCTAAAAATGCATTTATATCAAAAAGCTGCTTTTCTTATCAGTTCTATCAATTGAATTATTACTACTTCAACTACTACTCTCTATTACCTTTTTGTTTTCTGTTTTTAAACGTCTGAATGACTTGGACCCAGTTGCATTATCTGAGGAAACTAACGTATCTCAGTTTTATAGATATTTTTCTTTAGTCGTTTGACAAGATAAAAAGTTGAAAAAGACGAAACAAAACTTGCAAGTGCTATATTTTAGTGCATTTTTGTCTATTGCTATTATGCATCAAAATAGCATGCCTGTTTCTGTGTTTCAACTAGCTTTGACGTCATTAGGAAGCTAAATTCGAAATATCCTGAAGTGTTAGCGGTGCAACGTGGACAGAACCAATGAAACGGAATGCTTTTCATTGATAAAGGCTCGTTTCCAAAGCAACGCCTCAAACCACGCACTTACTTATTTATCAATCTTGTACATAGTTTTGTAGCCCTTCCCCTTCCCATCTTTTTTTTTTGATTTATGTTGTTTTGAACATAGTGGAGCATTTAGCAGCTTAAGAGCCAGATATTTCCCTCAGGAGTTGGTAGAGAGCAAAAATGGAACTAAAAGAGAGTGAATATTGGACTTACATTCACCAGTTGGACAGAAACACGACTCTAAATGAATGACAATGTTGTTCCGTAACTACTGGATGTGGAAAGAAGCAACTGTTTGCTGACAAATTCATGGTATCAACTTGTTTCCTCTGCTCCTAAGTGGCCAAAATATCAGTTAATGCACATCAGTGAGTCACACTGCTGCACTGCGTGACATGTTCCTTCATTATGAAGAATTAAGTCACATTAGTTTGTTTAGAAACGGCTCCAAAGAGTAAAAATATGCACAAACGTAGTTTTCTTTACAGAGCTTTGCTAGCTTGTTGTGCAACATAAAACAACCCCTTGACTTCGTGCTGAAGTTCTTTGACAAATTTATAATGTAGGACAAAGTCAAGAGGTTGTGATATGTAGCACAACAAGCTAACAAAGCTGTAAACAAAACCGCACTTGTGCATGAGCAGTGGCAGGTTACTATCTTATTGATGTTTTTATTCTTTGGAGCCGGTTGTAAACAAACTCCTGGAGAAAACTCTTCATAATGAAGGAACATGTCACACAGTGCAGCAGTGTTACTCATTGACATGTTTTTAATAGTTTTTGGACAACAACGGAGGTCTACAGCACAGAGAAATAAGATATATCAGACTTTGGATACACACACACACACACACACACACACACACACACAATACTTGTAGGTAGATCAGTTTATAGTTGGTTTAGCTCCAAACATGAGATGTATCGCCAATAAGAAAAATATATAAAAATCACTAGCTTTATTCTTAAATGCACAGATATGAGATGAATATTGATGTTCTCATCTCACTCTCGTGCCTGTGCTCATATCACATTTCTCTTACCACAATATTCTGTCCTCCTCCTCCTAGATATCCCAAAATATCTCACCCTGACCTGTTACTGATGTATTTTCATGCAGCCAGACTTCTTTCCACTCTTGAGCGCTGCACACACGCCAAGACCAAAATCTGGCTGAACCCGCATTCAAATGTGAAGAGAAGTAGGGAAAATAAAACAGCCAGAGTCGTTGCTAAATTAATAGTTAGGGCTGCCTGCTGTTTTCTGCATGAAATGAGATGCTCTGACTCTTGACAGTTATCCTGCCTCACAAACCTCAGTTCTCAGTTTTAAAAGCTACCACTTATTCTGCTGTTTATTCTCTTATTTTTGCATCCTTGTTGATTTTTTTTTTTTCATCCCCTCAGCTGTGTTTCTAATACTCCTCCACAAGAGTCGTTAACACAGTTTTGTTTATGATTCAGGCAGCAGTGATGATTGACTGTCGATAGTCAAATATCCCACTGCAGCCATGCAAACAAGCCGTTTTGTTTCCTGTTATACTGGAACAAATCAGGAGGGCAGGGATAGTTCCTAGATCACTGATTCATGTCACTCATGTCAAGGAAGATGACCACCTACATGTCTACATCCAGACTCAAAGTATTAAGACAGTGACATGCTGTTAATTTCTTCTCCAGTACATGAAATTTGAAGTTGATTTTTCACTTTGGCTTTAAAGGTGTTTACAAGTGTAATAAGTAAATAAGATCAAACTGAACAAGCAAGAAGTGAAGCCATATAAAAACATTTCTGTATTCTTCTCCTGAAACTCTCTGACTTTCTTCTGTGAGCTTTGTTCATTCAACTGTTTCAAGTCGGATTTGACAAACTCTCTTGTAGCTTTGACATGAACTTAGATGCTGGAAAAACATCTTTCTAAAGCAAAGCACTCCACCACTAATACGAGAGAGGTCATGTGACAGTCACGGAGATATTAGAGGAGAGAATATTGCAGCCTACAGTAGGTGATGTTACACTGTCAGCTGCAACACAACATGATACTGGACATCGAGCTGCAGAAACACCCTGAGCCAGCTGTTTACAACTATTACTGACATAAATCAGCACATCAGTTATGCTTGTAAGCAGTAAGCCATGAGGATAATGATATGCTGAACGGATCATTAGTTTTGCATTAAGTTTGTCTCTCTTATATGTTTTATTAGGGCCTGAGCCCAAAGGGCCCTGTTGTATTTCGTGTGTTTGTTTCTTTATTATTACGGGACATCAGACCTAAATTTGACCCCCTAAACATGCTCAAAAAACTCACCAAATTTGGCACGCACATCAGGTCTGGTGAAAAATTTGATAACATGTAAAAATTAACCCCCAAAGTGCCAAAATGTGCTCTCTAGCGCCACCCATGTAACTAAAATGCCCGCCACGGTCCGTAGGAATGTCGTAGAGAGATCGAACCAAAACTCAATTATTCGTCTCATCAAGACCTACAAATCATACATTGACACCTCTGACCTAAATACAACAGGAAGTCCGCAATTAGCCTGTCAATATAAGACTTTGCCTCAATTTTGGCCCCCAAACAAACGCTATCTCCTCCGAGGGCGTTAATGGTAACGATTTCAAACTTTGATACATGACTTATGACACTGTGCTGAAAAAAAGTTGTTAAAAACTTTGTAATAACTTGAACGTTTTGGATTTTATAAGCCCTGAAAGTTGCAGTGCCACATCACCCTTACAATGTAAAGCAATGGGAAGGCATGAACTTTGTGTCAGACAGAGGCTTCTGACGTCTAAATTATAAGTCTGACCACTTTCAAACCTGTATCAATGGAATTGCAACAAAATTTCCTACAAAAACATATGATTTTTAATGTAAGATTTGGCCAAAATAATGGGATTTATGAGGAGATTTCTCAAGAAATGTACTTTAACATTCTCCTCTCCAACTGAGAGGGAGAGAGAAAGGGGGGGAGTGTGCCACACACAGTGGAGGCTGGTCCATAGAGGCAGAGGAGGTTGATCCTCCTCTATTTTTTGAGAGGCAAGAGGGACATCAAAATGTAAAAAAGAATATTTGGTTGAAATAAACCATTACCAAATTTCAGTATTATTTACAACATATTTTTTTGTCTCTTCTTTGGAAGAGACACGTAAAATGATACTCCAAGGGAGGATGGCCTCCGTAACCAATCAACAACCAGAATGTAATATTGACATCGAGTTGGTCCAATGATAGTTTCCAGAATCCATCTTCAATTCTCTCCACTGTAAGGCAGAGTAGCAGCAGTAGATAGCTCCTTGCGTTAGCCAATGCAACAGCTGGCTTGTTATAGCAGCCTGAAAGACTCTTTATACATCCATGGAAGGACTGTTAAGGACTGTTGTTAAGCTAATGGGAGAAATGATCTGGACTGTGCAGCGCAGCAGCAGCAGGACACTGCGGGGGAGGCTGGAGAGAGAAGCAACTGGAGAAACAACCAGGAGAGTTAGCTTGTTTGTCATTGTTGCTAATGATATCAGACTGGTTAAGCAGCAGCCATTAAGTTCTGGTAACTAACAAACAAGATGACCAACAGCCACAAATGGATGTTATGACATGAATACTTCATCTCCATGATAGAAAGAAGAAGACATCAGATAACATGAGTCAGATACAGCTTCTCTCTCTCTGTCTTTTTGGTCGCTAATTTCATCTCTGATGGTTAAATGTCTCTGTGCGGCTGTTGTGTGAATTTATCTCCTTAACAAGAATGCAGCAGATTATTTATATACATATATATATATACATATGTGTTGTGTGTAGTTTGCTTGTTGAAGTTACAGTGAGCTGTCTGGACTCACTCTTTCATGTGGAATTGATCCAGTTTTTAATTGAGTAGTTGTTCAGTCACCTGTTGATGTTGTATGATTAGTGTGCAGGAGGTCTGGCTGCTTGCTTCTGACAGTTTCTTAGTTCATTTTTAAGCTGAGCCGTATATTGAGTAATAAGCTTAAAGTAACTAGAATAACAAGTGTTAACTAGTGGAGTAACTGATTGTAGTTGATCCGTGATCCGTACGGATCGCCCCCCACGGTTCGGCAGGCATATGAACTGTGGATTAATTGCAAAATTTAATGTCTCATTTAAGACAAAGTAAACAAACTGCTGTAAATACAAGTCATGAGCAGACAGCGTGTCGCTAACAGGGATTTTGAAGGGTAACGATCAAACCAGCATCTAACGGGTCCGAAGTGACATCTGTGGTTATGTTTACACACTGTTTGATGTGCTGCAGCTGAGCAGCTAATTAGCATCTAGCTGCTAACTGACGTTAGCGGTGAATGTTTGTTTGGTGGCTCGTTCAACAAGCTGCAGAACAAGACGTGTGTTCATGTTTCTAAGTTATCGTCGAGTTTTGATGATGTGGACAGAGGCTATTTCATACACTACCGTGTTTAAAAGAGGAATGTTTCATGCCTCATATTGCAATAATTGAGCATTGAATATTTCATATATTTTATTTTATTTTATTTTATTTAAACATAGGACATCTTAAATGTTGTTTGTCTTGAATGCTTTTATTTAAGACCATGGGCAAAAGTTCATTGCTGTTTCTTGCTGTAAGTGTGTTACAGAATAAATGGAAACAAAGTTTTATTTGTATCCCCCCTTTTTTTTGCTGATCCTAAAAATGATCCGTTCCGTGACTCAAATCGGTGATACGATGTGAACCGTGAGTTTTGTGATCCGTTGCACCCCTAGTGTTAACATGTCAGCTTTGTAGTGTGTAAGTCATGTATTTGATACATGCATTAATACTTTCTGATGTGAACCTACACTTTTAGATCTGTGAATGTTTTTAGTGTTCAGTCTTTCTGGTATTCAGCACTGATCTGTTCCTGTATCACATTATAAGCTTTGTGATACTTTATATATTTCTGTATACTAAGAAAATACATAGGAAACACGTGTAAATCGTGTGATATCTTGTCTGTTTTTGATAAGAACATAAATCTGTCGTCACAATAGAACAATACTATAAATTTGAATTTCGCTTTGTTGGTAAAATCACACATCTGAACCACTCCATGGCTAAAATGAGCTCTTCTTTGTTTAGAAACAATATGTATAAGCTAAATGTCTTTAAAGAAGCAGCCTTTACACCACTCAAGGGCTTTTGTTTTTAAGAGCAAATTGTTTTATTGGCATATAAAATTGCTCCCCACCCCTCCGATTTCATCAGGTGGGGGACAATGATATAGTTTGATGCAGTTTGTTGTAAGATTCCATTTTGGATTTCCTCCTGTCCTCCCCAATTTTTTGAGTCACCAGCTGCCACTGGTGTGGGGTTTGAATGCAACTCATTTTTGTAGGATACAGCAGAAAGGCCTATATACATACAGTACATTATATACAAACTTTGTATGAAGTTTGGTGTTATTATCATTTATTTTACAATAATTATAGGTCTTCTATTTATAATTCAGTAGTGGGGATGACCTATGAGGGGAAGGGAAAAAATGGAGTGAGGGTGACAGTTTAGTGATAAAGTGCTGTAGAAAAATACCATCAAAACTAAAATTTGTAGCTCTGTACTGCAGTTTTTCCTTTATTAGGGCCCAAGCACCTAGCGGTTCGCTCACACTCTCCATTCAAATATATGAGTATTTTTCTGTGTCCAGCTGCAGTTACTTATTGTCTCTACACACCTGACAGTACACATTTCAATTAAACTTTGACCAGGTCATGTGAGTCAAAAGTCTTTACTTTTCTAAAAATAGACTTGATGAAAATTAGGAAATTAATTTGTTTTACACACAAACTCATCAAGAGTTTTCAATTTACTAATTGAAATTCAAATGAATTGGCCCAAAACTTGCATAATTTTGATGACACAGGTGTGAGCAAGACAGACATGTCTCACCCTGCAGAAAATTCTCACACTATTGAGATTTGATGTTTCTCCATGACAGAGGAAGTTGCTATAACTTTATTGTAAATGCGCCAGTCTGCACCAAACTTCTCCCGGCCTGAACACATTCACATGACAATATTCCATCAGTGATGCAAACTGGCTTAATAGCGCCCCCTACGAAATTTCAGCAAAGCAGCCCCAGCAGCAGGCAAAATAGTGGACAAAGGAAGTGATGTTTATCTCCTTCTTGCACTGTCTGAAAACAGCCCGGGTCTGAAGACATCTACATGCCCATGACAGAAGCCCTTCCGATTGCGCTGCGGCCTGATGTGCACAGAGGCGCGACGGCCCGTTCAACGCTGCTTGCAGCCTTAATTTTAGTTGATTTTGATTTAATTTTTAAACTCCAAATTCATTCAGATAAAGACTTAATGATTCTGAGTCAAACAAGTGTTTCTCCCCTTGTAAAGAAATCTGTTCACGACTTACTGTACAACAGGTCCGAGCATGTAAATTTCATTCGTACAAGAATTGCTGCAAGAAATTTAATTAATGCCACAAATTCTTAAATTACTTCTATGTGCCTCTTAGGAACAAATCGGTTTGGTTCTTGCATGACGCCTGACAACTGCAAAAAATTTGACACCAAATGTTTAATATGAAGACTCAATTTATGTATGTTGAACTTTCAAATTACTTTTGATCTTCTAGGATTGAGTGATTGTATAAAAGGGCTACAGTTCCTATACTGATGATCTATTGTAAATACCTTCAAATTTATGTATTAATTTAACCAGAAAGTCTCTTGAGACACATTATCTCTGGACAAAATGGCAGCTTAGGGTAGATTACACAGAGTCACATAAAACAACAACAGCATTCAAATTAAAGCTGAAAGTCAGCACTTTAACCTCACAGTCACGGTGTCATTTGAAATCCAATGAACTGGACTATAGACACAACACAATGAAAAATATGCCATGTCATCATAGTTAGCAACTGCAGGGTAACACAAAAACAATAAAATGCATGAATGGTCAATTTTTAAAAAAAAAATCTTTCAAAAACAAAAAAAACAAATTGTTCTTTCTGTGGTTAATTGTTTTGAGATTAATTTTGAGTAGGAGTATGTTGTTTCAGTGTGAATATTTAATGACAGTTTTAATAATTATATTAAATATTAAAACAATAAAAACAACAATTATGTTATACTGCTACTAAATTTTTATATTTTGTCATTAACAGACATCAGGTGGATAAAATATTAGAAAACTTATTTAATGCACTCTACAATCATTAATACAGAATTAAAAATGAACACCAACTCCTCTCCAGCAACACCTGAACATCATAAGCTTCATAAAGCAGATGCAAATGTATAAACTGGTAACTTTTTTATATATATATATTTACTCACTTTAGAAAACTGAATAATATTTTTTTCTTTCTGTGTTTTACTTTTTCTTCCCTCAGATGATTTTGAATCCAAGTTCAACTTCCACCCCATTGAAGACCTTCCACCTCCTGAGGAGTACAGGCATTTTAGCAAGGTCTACCCCAGCAAAAACAACAAGGGTACGGCTGCGCTTGTTTTATTTAAACTCCGTTGTTGTCAGACAAGTTGGGTTTCTTTGACTTGTGAGGGGAAAAAAAACGTGACGTGATACAAGTACAGTACTGAAGTATAACAGCAAAGAAAGAACAAGAAGAGAAGAAGATAAATTATCTCACAGTCCCAAAGTATCAGACTCTGTTTTGTTGTGGTAGAAATGAGTTGCTCTGCTGCTGTGACTCACTTTTCATGATGAATCTGTGCTTGTGTGTGTGTGTTGTTTCATTTAGAGATGCAACAATCATTCGATCAACAAAAAATTATTACAATTTTGACAATCAATAAGTCATTTAGGTCATTTTTTAAGCAAAAATGTCAAATATTTAAGTTTCAGGTTCTTAAATTTGCATGATAGTGACAGTAAATTGAATATTTATGAGTTTTGGACTGTTAATCAGACAAAACAAGACATTTAATTATGCTAGCTTGTGCATTAGGATATTATGGATATTTTTCACTGTTTTCTGATGTTGTATAGACCAAACAACTAGTCGATTAATTGAGAAAATAATTGCGAGATTAATCGATAATGAAAATAATCATTAGTTGCAGCCACAAGTTTAACTTGACAGATGTGGTGTAGCTGTGACTTTACTTGTGTTCCTGTGCAGCGGTGGCTTAATGGTTTATGTGGATATTTCACAACTTACTAACACAAGATTTTCTCAGTGCTGTGAGATTATCTGTGTAGTTGTTACTCATTTCCAGCTTTTCATCTGTCTTCATGTCACAGCAGCAGTGTGGAATTTATGGCGTGTTTTGCTGAGTTAATCATTTCTACGTGTGTGTGTGTGTTTAAGTGGGACAACTAACCTGTAGTAACCTTTGTCTCTCCTTCTGCCCTCAGCCATGATGAGAGTAGCTCCTCCAGCACCGCCGGTGATGAGGTGAACGGACCTCAGCTCAGGACTTGAACTCTCAGTCAGCCGACTTGATGGACGGTCAGGAGGGAGCACTCGACTCACAAACACACAACAACAACAACAACAACAACACACACACTAACACTAAACCACCAGCTGGAAGCACAGTGGGGAATGCAACGTAAACACTACACCACGCAGGTTTGACACTATTCGGCGGTCACCTTCTGTCTTTGCACGAGAGAACAAAACCACTCGAGAAACAGACTCGACCTTTCTGACTGTGACCACGACTCCTCCTCTGTTGACTGTACGCAGGGGCTTCTGTTCAACACTACATATCAGGACCAAACTCTGGAAACTTCCAAATCTGTGCATTCCATCTTTTTTAATGCATAATTATGATAATAATGGTGATTTGCTGAATAACATCTTTTTTTATTTTTTGGGGGGATTGTCAGCGTTAATTTGTGGGCCAAGAATTCAACTCTACAAACGGAAACTGTCTTTGAAGTTGTGTTTGAGTTTTCAGCAGATGAATTCTACTCAAAGTCTTCCCACACCGATGATAATGTCATGAACGTGGGGCTTATAAATGGTTATATTTTGGGGTTTTTTCTTAAATAGCCATTCCTGCAGTGCCAGGTGAGGGTGCGTTTGAATCCAGCTCTCTGTCTCAGTGTGCCAAAAGCGGGTGGAGTCGAATGAACTGCACAGAGTGAGGATAGTTTTCATAGATGTTCTATATATAACTGACATTTTGAAATTCTCTCTTTATTCATGGACAAATGCATTACTGGAAAGCTTGCCAAGTTATGACAGAAGCCTCGCCTGGTTGTTTATTTTTACATTTGGAGAGGGGACTATTTCCTGCGTTTTTCTCCCTACTTTCCTTTATTTGGGGGTGTTTATATTTCCATCTTCAGGCGATGTTGCACGGCAGCTTCACTGCTCAACCGAGACACTGTGCATGACGCTCACTTATGCACTTATGAAAAGAAACGAGCCTGGGATCAGGAGTATATTCATGTTAATGTAACACAAAACTTTAAGAAAACACCAAGAGGATTCATCCATAACTTGTCCCTGATGTGTCTGATGAACTGTAGTTCACATAGCCAGCATCTTTCTCCAAACACACTGTGGTTCCTGTGTGGGCCACAGCACAGGCCAACACTAAATGATTATTATTTGTTTACTGGACCAAGTTTAGATGATTTAGCTTCAGGTTTGCAGTGTAGAGCTTTGGAGGAGTTTATAAGGGATCATTTGTCACTTTTTGCAGAATTCCTCTTCCAGGGAAGTTGGTCTAAAAAGCTCAGCTCTGTTCTGAATCCATAATTTTACTTTTGCTGCTGGTGGCCCTTTTTATAGAATGACTGTACGGCCAGAGAAAGATGATGTTGCTGTTTAATTGCTATGCAAGGAGCAGTTTGTACAGATTGTAGTTGGTAGCAGCTAACCAAAAAAACAACAAAAAAAGGAACACTTAAGTGCCAGAGAACTGTGTTTTTCTTTTTTTTTTAGCAGATGGAGGTTCTTTACTTCACTTTTTGTTATTATGAACCATTTAGCTTGACTTTAAAAACACTAATTACATCATATTCAAAGTAAAGATGCAATGCAGGAAAATGAACAAAAAGAAAAGTTTGCTGAGGTTAGATTCTCCGTTCTCAGTGATGCAGCGCCTCCTGCTGGTCCTTGCCTTACACAAATCTGTTGTCACTCTCAGCGGTACCAGTGATTTTATTATTTTGTTTGTTTTATAGGGGGGAAGATGATGACAACTAAGTAAATAAGAAACAGGTCTATTTGAAAATGCAATAAATATTGTATATTTACATTAAGGAATATGGTAATCATAGTTATTGATCTATTTTTATGTTGTAAAAAGCTTGTAATATAGGAAAGAGAAATGATTAAGAGTTATAACAATGTTCCAGTCGGTGAGCTTTGGTCTGATAGAGCGGACTCTCTGTAGCACTTCTCTGGATGTTTGGCCATAAGGGTGAAAGAGCTGGATGGATGGATGTGAGGTTTTGCCAACGAGCCAACACTTTTGGGGATCCTGTTTGTAAAAATTGGCAGGAAAGTAGTGAAGGTGGGTCTGGGAGGTGGAAGATGGAGACAACACAAGAAAAACAACAACAAATGTAACTACACTTCCTGTCCTGGATGTATGCTCACCTTGTCCACTCTCAGAGCAAAAACCCTGTGGTCATTTCATGTTAATCAACCATGTTTTTATCATTTGAAATAATTTTCAATAAATATGTTCCTGTTGGGGAAAAAGGGTACCTGATGCACAGTTGCTTTGTTGTCTCTTCCTACTCTTTTTCTGTTTTAATGAGTACATATGATTTACAGTGGAGGAAAAAACCCTCAGATCCTTTACAAAAGTAAAAGTGACAGTAGCACAGTGCAAAAGTACTTTCAGTTGAGTAAAAGCAAAGTTTAAGTAAAATGGACTTGAGTGTATTAGTACTCTGAATGGTCATTTCAGATTGTGCTAATATGAAAGTACCATGTACATGTACTGTAGTCCAGTTTAAACTTAATCTAAACGTTGTATTTCATAAGTTTGATATTAAAGACTGTGTTCACAATTTTTCAAGTCTATGAACATTGAAACATGTTTTTCTTGCTGTAAACTATTCATCCTGTTCATATTGACCATTAGAAGATCCGTTCATAATGCACTCACAATGTAATGATTTGTAGGAATTTGTGCACTCAAATAACTTTATGATTTTTGGGGGGAATTATGAGTTATTATAGTGCACAACTCCAATATGAAATTATTCGCCCAGAAACATAACTCATATCAGAGTAGGTATAATAATAGGGAAATAGTCCTCCTTGTTGGCCACACAAGAGGGGTCAATTAGAATTATGATTGTTATTAATCTTATGATTTTTCTTAAGTCTTGTAAGGTTAAGTGACTGAGATGCAAGCACAAGAAAACAAGTTCACTTTAGTTATATACACATTTATTGTTATTTAACAGTTATTTCTACAGCTACAAATATTAAACACTACAACATTTTACAGACAGGACACAAGAGGGAAAGGGAAACTGGCTGGTCTGGAGTTGAAAAGTTCCCATTAGTGGTTTATGCTCTCTTAGGGCTTGATCCCCAACTCATGACTCTACATTCTGAGGTTTCACCTCCTATTGTTTGAGTCACATCTTCAAATTAACAAAATGCAAGCTTTTAACCAGCATGACAGAAAGCAAGAAGACAAAGACAAAAGCAAGAAGAACCAGCAACCAGCGAATAGCATCACAGAATCTCAGATAAGACACTTTTAAAGTTTCTGTCTGCCCACCCAGAAGGTGCATCCTGGTCAATCCCAGGGGTTGCAGAGTCAGTCCCCTCCTGTTCATGGACAGGCGGGTTCAACTCCTGAATACAGTTATTCCATTAATCAATGTATTTACCATTTAGCAACTGCATGATTCTTAATTTTGCATTTTTGATAGTAGTTTAAGCGTTCTGAAAGTGAAACAAGCAGAATGGTACTAAACATGTTAATGTTATACAGGATGATGGAATTATGTTCATGGTACATTTCTTGGCTTAAAGGCAGTAGAATAAAAGCCCAACTAAAGTACATAACACATATTGTGATATACACACATGAACTAACATACAATATTAATTGTCTTTAGACAAAATCTAAATCCACACTTGTAATTCCATGGGTTTGACAGTCCTCTGTTCTCCTTGATCTGACTACAAACGGCAGGGGTCCATGTCATTTGAGGGTGTGTTCTGGTTAATGTTTGTGAGTGTCTATATGTCACTGGAGCATGGAATATTGTGCAGCATGTCTTGTGCCTTATGCTGGTTTGTCCAGTGATCAATTCTCGGGTTGGTCGTCCAAGTCCTGAAAATTAGAGTCCACAGTGGGATTAAAGTTGGTACCAGCTCGTCTCTGTGTGTGACTGGCTCTTAGAGGTGAGTTATGATAACCAGTGGTGGGGGTCGTTTATTCAAATGGTAATATCAATTCACATTGGGGGTGTGAATTGGTCTTCCCATCTTGCTGGCTCTTGTAGCTTGAGGGGTCAAAAGTGGTTTGGGTCAGTGGTCTGGTTTGGTGACCATGCAGGAGATGGGGGTTCCTTATCTGATCCTTTCTGTTTGCAGGAGTTTGTTTAGATGGTCTGGTCAGTGAGGAGTTTGGGACTCTCACTTATGTATATTGGCCAGCATTCCTGGGTGTTGAAGAAAGAGCTGGTCTGTTGTTTGAGGCTTGTGCTGTCTGCCTTCGAAACATGCAGGGACTTTACCCTACAGTGGACCCTACAGGTCCTCCTTCTGTGCAAAATGTATTTAAAAGTTTATCTGAAGCTAATATGAAGCTTCAGTTGTCCAAATGAGTCAAATCAAGTAGATATCTTTCAACGTTACAGACTTTTTAGAGCCAAAGTCCCTCTTTTTGATACTATACTTCCACCACAGCTCAACAGGGAAACACTGTCTGAGGAAACATAAAGAGGGAATTTGATGCTAAGAAGTCTGTAAATGTGGCAGATATCCACTTGATATGACTAACTCAGACTGCTGAAGCCTCATAAGCTTCACACTTAGTTCAGGAGCTACGTCTGAGTGGAATTTTACTTCAGCAGTAAAATAACAAGCTAAACTGTCCATTTAAATTGCTCTAAAATATATAGAGGTCCGTCCTGAGATGTATATTTTAAAATTACCTGCTGAAATAAAGACTTAAAAACAGAAAAAACATATAGAAATATCAGATACGAGATTGCTGATGTGTTCATGAGGTTTTGTTGACTGTGCTGTACAGTGCAGCTGGATCTTCCTCAGTTTCCTGACCTCTGGCTCTGAGAGGGAAATAAAAAAATGAATCAGGTGATTGTGAAGATATGGTATTAAATTATACAAACAGTCATAATAAAGATGTAACAGACAAATGTAAGAAATGAAAAACTGAAATAAAAGTGTTGCTACTATGTTCCTGTGTGAAGAGCTGCTCACCTCGGGGCAGTACCGGCTCTGTTAAATGTGACAGCAGCGTACTGGACAACCTCTTGTTCCTCCATGTGTCTGTGGGGCTGAGCTGATCTGATGTTGGAGTAGAGAGGATCTGCCTGGTTGTTGGAGAAGTGCACGCTGGCGTACAGAGGGTTATCTTGCTCCTCCGGCTGTGTCTGGAGGGTGATAGAAATGAGGAAAGTGTTGGTTTGTGTGAAAAAGGATTGTTAAGAAACAACATGAAGTGCTTGACAGATGAGTTTTCTAGTTGCACTTTAAGATAGTGACTCTGGAAGTGTGGAACCAGGATAGAATAGTATAACTCTCCCTCCTCACCCTCTCTCTGTTGTCTGGTCTCTCCTCAGCCTCAGACCATTGATTGGAGGCTCTCTTTTTCCTGGTTGGGATAATTCATTAAACACACAAATGACTGAATTTAGATCAATGATATAATGAAACAGAAGTGCTTACCTCATCAACAGGAAGACAGAGAGGATGATGATAGACAGGAGAACAGCAGTTGTTACTCCAGCAGCTATTGATTTTCCTGCTCCTGGAGAACAGCGATCAAAAGAAAACACTGACAGTTAATCAGGGTATTACAGCATGTTTGGCTCCAATGTTTCAGTCAATATATGTATATTCAATTCTCTTCATTTTAAACTCTAACAGCTCTTTTCAGTTTAGGATATATTTTATATATTTTTATTGTAAATCATTTATGATTACTTGACTTGTGGTGCTTGTATTCTCTGTTAACTTGTAGTTTGATTGTTACACACCACAACACCAAGACAAATTCCTTGAATGTGCAAACCTATTTGGCAGTTATAATAATAATAATAACAATAATAATAATAACAACAATAATAATAACAATATGTAGGGATGCACAATATTATCGGCACGTCATCGGTATCGGCCGATAAAAGCTCTAAAATGAAATATCGGCATCAGCGAATTCTGCCGATTGCTAGAGGCCGATATGTCGCCTTTTCCTCCACCACCTGACTGTGCTTCCCTCGACAGACTGTGTCACCTTGATGGTCACGATGATTCCTCTGCAGACTCCACTTCACTCAGCTGCCCGTCAGACCAGCTGCGTCTTCCCACTTTAATCTGAATAACAAACTGGGGCTCGGGCTCTTCTTAGTTAACGTTAGCCCCGACTCTCCATGTGGATCCTATCGGAGCACCGAGCCCCAGTTTGTTATTCAGATTAAAGTGGGAAGACGCAGCTGGTCTGACGGGCAGCTGAGTGAAGTGAAGCCTGCAGAGGAAACACCGGGACCTTTAGGGTGACACACAAAACATTTGTCTCAAACTTGGAGCTGCTAATCATCATCTGGACTGTGTCAATCTCATGTGAACAAGATGCACACAGGTGGTCACAACGTCATAAGAAACAGATACTTTCCAGACCTGCATGGGCTCCACCTTGATATTCTGTTCTCCAGTATAATTAACAGGACAGAAGCCTTCGGCCACATTAGATATGCTGAACCTGAACAATACAGACAGAACTCAAGAGGGAACGAATAGCTCTTAAACACTGATGACTGCACTCCATACTGCAGCAGCAGGTTTGTTTCTGGATCTTGATATCAGCTTTCCCACATTCATTCTTCTCACCAGACACTGTGGAGTTTCACAACAAGGGTTTGGTACAGATGGAGGTGAATGATATCCCCCCTCCCCCCCTGCATCACATAAGATGGTGTGTAATGAGTCCTAGTGCAGTGTGTGTGTAGCTGAATGGACAAACTTACCTGCCACAACAGTCAGATATAAGGTGGAGTTATGACGTCCTCTTCTGTTCTGGGCTTCACAGTAATAATTCCCACTGTGTTCAGGTCTGACATCAGTGATGGTGAAGATCTGTCCTGATGCTTTTGCTGAGTCTTCATTCTCCTTGTACCAGGTATAATTAGCTGCTGGGTTAGCATCACTGCTACAGGTCAGATTCACTGAACTGCCCTCCACTATCTCACCAGTGGGACTCACTGACACAGAGGGAAGCTTTGGAGCATCTGGAGGACAATATTTGTAGTATAGAGGCAGATTTCATTAATGTTGATATGATTTAAAGGATTTTTGCATCGTGAAAAATAGAACAGACTTGTGTGACTTACACTGGACATCTATAAATAGAGCTGTAGAGTTAAACTGTCCATATTGATTCTCAGACTTGCAGTAGTAGATCCCTCTATCCTCAGAGCTGATGGAGGTGAAATGATAACTTCCCCCTGGTTCTTGAGACAGTGTCTGGTTCTCCTTGTACCAGGTATAATTAGCTGCTGGGTTAGCATCACTGCTACAGGTCAGATTTACTGAACTGCCCTCCACTATCTCACCAGAGGGACTCACTGACACAGAGGGAAGCTTTGGAGCATCTGGAGGAGAAAACATGGCTGGTCAACAGTTAATTAACTGACACAATGTAAGAAGCATATGTTAGACACAAAGTGAGGAGTGAAAGTTGATTTACTTGTTGTTGCTCATATTAAAATCAACTGTCTGTTACCTTGGATACATTCTGACATTGTGTTAGTGACATATTTAGGTAAACTCACACACTGAAGGAGAGCGGTAATCCTCATGTCCTTTCAAAGCACAGGAGATGTTGTCACCAGGATTAAACTGCCCTGAATAAAGAGAAGTTTCCTCCTCCATAACTTTCTGTCCGTTCTTGAACCAGACATAAGAAATACGACCTGCTGGACTGCAGCTGCTGAGACATTTCAGCTCTGTCTCGGTATAAGACTGACGGACTGTTATTGTGATCACCTGCACCTGGAGAGCTGGATATGTGAGGAAGGATCAAAAATGTCATTTCTTACCAGTAAAATACACACATACAGTCAAAATAACCTTTGTAGTTCTTGTGGGTAAAATAATTTGGGATCATCCAATCAAAAGTGTAAATTGGGGAAAGTACTCAATATAATCCAATCAATTTTATGTGAAACTCTTCAACAATAACTATTCACCACTTTCACTAGTCATCAGTTTGTGTTCATCAGTACCTGTGACAGTCAGAGTTGTTCCAGGTAAACTACTCCTCCATTCAAAGCTTTGTGTTTTGAATGTGAAGTGATACTGGGCTGAATCACTCTCTCTCAGGTCAGAGATTCTCAGAGTGGAGCGTCCTCCCTCTGTTTTAAGGAGCTGAACACGACCTTCATACTGGGAGTCTTCACTAAGGCCCTCAGGCTGTGAGGGATTCTGCCACTGATGACTACGTCCAGGACTGAACCAGAATGTTGATGTGATAGATTCATAACTGCTGTATAAGCAGGAAATGTCCACTGATGAGCCTCTGAAGGCACAGATGCTTCTGTCAGTGTAAATCACTCTGTGGCAGGACTCAGGAAAGATACCTGAAAGATCAAATTAATTTAAAACAGCACTATTATTATAGCACTATTGTACCTATTGTTATAGTAATAATCCTATAAAAGGCTTAACAGGAAATCTTAATGCTGCTTCACCCAAATCACAAAAAACATATTTTCTCTTTTATTTGTGGTGTTTATCCATGAAGATATCTGTGGTTTCATTTTTCAGTTTTTGAGATGCTGTTTTCTGGTAAGACACAAATATCCATACTTTTTAAAATATAAGTTTTCAAAGCTTTAAGCAGTATAAACAATGTTTAATTCACTTTCATTGTATTGGAATGGCAGCAGACTTTTCCAGGACTGATATCTCAAAATTTGGGCAAATGAAACTGTAACTATTCACGTGGTTAAAAAAGGAGCAAGTCAGAAAATATGTTCTTTGTATTTTGAGTGAATTGACTCTTTAAATGTAAGTTCTTCATTTACATATATTTTGGAGTCAACACAGTGAATATAAGAATAAATATAAAGATATAAGAGGACAGCATGTCTAAAGTCTCATGGGACTGTGGTTTGGTTTTGATCCACTTCTATGCAATGTTTGTATCACATGCTGCTCCAGAAACATGTACACACAAGGTGTAGTACAATAGTTTAACTACTAGATGTGGTTTTGTTAGTGGGAGACTGTGTTGTAAACTCACACACTGAAGGAGCAGGATGATGCTCAAATCCTTTTACAGCACAGGAATAGCTGCCTGCAGGAGAAAAGTACTTTTTATAAGTAGAAGATGTTACATCCTGAAATTTCTGTCCATTCTTGTACCAGATGAAGGAAGAACGATCAGGTAGACGACATCTGCTGTGACACGTCAGCTCTCTCCAGGTAGAAAAGAGTCCTGATTCGCTCACCTGCACCTGGAGATCTGTATAATCTGTATATGTGAAGAAAGGACAGAAATGTAATTTACGTTCAGATACACACAAACATTCAGTTTTATTTTATTTATTTATTTATCAGTTTATTTGTCAGGGACGATGCAACAAAACATTGTAACAGGTTGAAATAACATGAAACAGATGTATTGCATATAGGATTTCTAGCCAAGTCCCTGGTTAGGCTTTTCTACCTCATAATAGTCATAACATATCATTACCATAAATACATTAGTTAAATAGAGTTCATAATAAATAGTAACATTCTCAATAACAACAGTATTTACATCACAATACAATCGATTTACATGTGTTGTGTATGTGTGCTTGTGTGTATCTTCCTTAATTCATGGCAATGATGTGTTTATGTGCATAATGTTTATAGGTGTGTGTGACCATGTACATACATGCATAGTCTTTATGAGTATGTATGTATGTTTGTTTATCTGTATGTATCTGTTCCTCTATCTGTGTTTACACGTCCATGTGCACGTGTGCGTGCACAAATGCATGATCACTGATCAATGATCGCAGGTTTGGTTTTGTTTCAGCCACTGTTTCAGCTTTTCATTCAATGTTTTCAGATCAGTTTGTGTTTTTATTTCTGTTGGTAGGACGTTCCAAAAATGTTTCCCTTTTACTGCAAAAGATGACTGACTGAAAGTAGATTTGCTCTGTGCCACCCTGCAGCTGACATTTACTGATCCTCTAGTAGCAAATCTATTGGTGTTTGTTGTTGTTACATATGGACAAAGTACAGCTGGGGAGAGATTATTCACACATTTAAAAGTTAGTTTATTAAAAGAAAACTTGATAAAGCTGTAATAACTAAGCAACTTGTACTTTTTCAGAGTTATACAGTGGTGCCATTTCATTTGTTTTTGATCCATTATTTTCAGTGCTTGTTTGTAAAGTGATGTAACAGGTTTGACAGTTGACAGTGAAGTCTGGCTCCATACAGTAACACAATAGGATAAATGTGAAAATATCATGGTACGCATAAACAGTTGAGCTGCCTTAAGGGGAATGTAATGTCTTATCATTCTAAAACAGTTCAGATTTGTCTTTACTGTCCTTTAACATGTTTATTAAATTTGAGTTGGGAATCCAAAATGACACCTAAAAATGTGAAAGCACTGACTTCCTTTATTTCTTTTTGATCTATTTTGATTGTAAACTTATCTTTTGCTTTCCTTCTCATAGAAAAACACATTGACACAGTCTTTTTAAGATTCATGGTTAGATGATTGTTTTTGAGCCACTGATACACTTTTCATTTCGTTTGTTAATATCTCTCTTCCAGGACCTTTGAGAAAACGGGTAGAATTGAAATTGGTCTATGATTGCCTACTTGGTGCTTCAGCCTTAAAAATTGGTGTGATGATTGCTGTTTTCCAGCTTTGTGGGAATTTACCAGTTCTGATGGAGGTTTATCAGATGTGTTCTAGGTTTGATCAGGGTGGAGCTGTGTGTTTTGATAAGAGCAGTATCCAAACCAAACAGATCCTTTGCCTTGAATTACTTAATTTATTGATAATTTTAACCACTTTCTCTTGGTCAACCAGTGACATTTCCAAGATATTAACCATTTGAAGTTACATTAAGTCTTCCAATGAAAATGTTACCTGTGACAGTCAAAGTGACTCCAGGTGAACCAGTAAATCTCCCTTCTGGTTGGTTTGTGATGAACCTGAACTTGTACTCAGCTGAGTCGCTCTCTCTCAGGTCTGTGATTCTCAGAGTGCAGTCGTTCTTATCATAGTGATACTGAACACGACCTGCGTACTCTGAGACTGTTCTCAGATCCACAGGTTCATTATTACTCAATTTAGTGAACCAGGATGTTTTCCTTATTTTGGTATATGTGCCCTTTATCCAGGATGGGTATCTGTAGGTGCAGCTTATGTCCACTGTTGATCCTTTTAAGGCACAGATCTTAGTAGAAGTGTAAGTCACTCTCCAGTCATTCTGACCCTGTACCACTGTAACACAGAGCACATCAGAAACCACAATCAGATTCATAACAAGTTAAGAATCAGTGAATAAGACAAAGTGGATCATTTCTTTATGGTCATTTTCTTTATTATTTATTTTATGATTCTTGTTAAAATATTTTCTTTACTTTGACTTTTATTTCTGAATGAAACCTGGGTGAACACAGGAATATAAAAGTCCAAAGACAAACTGTTTTCTTTGAATTTACAGTACAAAGAAACAGTTTTAGATGCTGTTTACAGTTAATCTCTCTGTGCACTGAGACAGAACATCGTACAGTCTGGAGGTGCAGTGAAGGAACAAGAATGTATTGAACATGTGAACATTAATGTAGTTTTACTGAACAGGATGAGAAGAAGGAAATGAAACATTAGAGAGTCTGTGCTTGTCTTGGTTAGTTTCCTCTCTGTTAGTTCTTTCGTCAAGTTGCTGCTGAGTTAAGAAATGCAGAACATGAAGTGTGGGAAACTTTTGAAAGCAGCTAAAATAAAATAGGTGACAATAAGTTTTAACAGGAAGGGGCAACTGTTATAACTGTAACAGCTAAAACAGTTGTCCAGCTCTACAGTACAGAGTGCAGAAATTACCAAACAGAATTAAAACATCATGATGAGATGAAATTCTCAGTGCATTGCTGTACCATCATAGAACTATGTATATATGCATATGCATGTATAAAAATATATGATTCTTACAATCCATGGAGGGAGGGTGGACAAACCTTATTAGCTAGACACCCCCATCCCCACCACCCATGACCACCACGACACAGCTGAACGTCTTTATATCATATCATTAAAGTGTTCAGCAGTAAATATTGATGTTATTTTTACTATTTTGCCTTCATTCGATAGCTATAGTTTACAAAGAAATAAACAGAAGTGAATGTTTGGTGTTGTAGAGTTTAAAAGTTATTCATCATACTGCATCACACATACATCAAACCTAGAAAAGTGCTGATCTGGGATATTTTATATTTACTTTCTTAAAATGACTTCATGCTGCTCTGAATAAGTGAGCTAAATGTCCTACAATGTAAATGTAGATATACAGTACCTGACACAGAGAGAAGGAAGACAACAAATCCACTCGCTGCTGCTGTTAAACTCATAGCTGCTCCTCTCATCTCTCTGTGAGGCTTCAGAGACAATAAAATACATCAAATAATGTAAACATGTAATAATCATATCAGTAAGCTATTCTACTTACAACAGAGAAGGACGTTGTCTGTTAAGATGCTCGTCCTCTGTGATCTGTGAGCAGAAGTCAGATATCAGGATGTTAAATGACTTGATTTCCTTCCTGTTTCACATTATTATGAATATTCATGAGGAGCCAAATGACAGTAAACACATAAGTTAAAACCAACTTTTACTGTTTTCAAAAGACTTAATATAACCTATGTTAGAGAGAATAACAGACCAGTGTTTTGACCTCTTAAATAAAGAGAGAAGATAAATAATAAGACATTTTTATTATCTTAAACTTACTTTTTAAGTGTGTGACAGTTCAGTGTCTAAAGAAAAAACATGACACGTGACGGATGTGTGACATTTGGTTTGATGCATCTCTTCACACTTCTAGTGCATGTTAAGACACTGAATACGCCACCATGAGTTCAAAGAGATGTACTGCATCAGTATGGGATGTAAGAAGTCACATGCTGAGCACAATGTTTATTGTAAGTATTAAGAAACAAGTAAAAAGCAAAGTACATCAAATCATGATACAGAAATCTATGTGTAAATCAGATGACAAAATGTTTTACATCTGCAGTTGGAAACTCACTCATTCACAATCATTCTGACTGTGACACAGAGCACATCATCAGTGATGAAGCCTGAATCTGCAACACTGAAGCTTCACCACTAGAGGACAGTGAAACATCAGAGATACTGAATCACAACCCTGAAACAACATTTTACCATCAATCACTGATTGTTTAGACACATTTAAATGTACTTTTAGTACTTTTCACTTTTTATGATTGAGTTGCATCTTAATCTGTTTACTCTTGACATTAAATTCATTAAACATTACAGTTAGAGCTTCAGTTTCAGAAGTGTTGATTGTTCACATTGGTGACCTTGTTGTACAGTAGTTGAACAAACGCTCACAGTCGAGGTGTCTAAGTATGAAAGTGATTCAGTCAGTAATCTACAGTTGTCACTAACAAATATGGACTGTTATACTGAAAAGGCTTCATACTCAGTAAACTGCCACACATTCTGCTTCCCTGTGTGACCCCAAAGAGTTGAAATGGACCGAAAAGGAGATAAACAGCTGACATGACAATTAAGATCTTCAATACAAACTGTGTCTGTGCATCTTCATTTTAGCAACATCCCATCATCATTTTCTTGCTGTAATCAGTCATCCTGTTCATATTAACCATAAAGATCCCTTCATAATGCACTTTGAATGTCAGTGACAGCAGACAAAATCCACAGTCCTCCTTCTGTGTAAAATGCAAGCAAGATGACATTTCTCACTAAAGCTGAAACTTTCTGCTCACTGTCACCCTCTGCAGCAGTGAAAAGGAACTGAAATTAAGTTTCTAATTACAGTTTTTGTGGAAACTGGCTGTTTATTCAGCCACAGCGATACCTGGATAATGTGACATTCATGTTTGAATTTGATGTGTGAAAATATACAGTTTACTGCACATGGTGTGAATGTGATGTTTCCAGTTTGATGTCTTTGCTCCGAACGGACTTAATGAGCTTTGTGAGCCAGGACAGCTGCAAACCAGGAAGCCAATCAGGATTCTTCAAAAGTGAGTTATTATATATACAATTCAAGTAACATTTTGCATAACAGCTCTAATCCTAAATATCTGTAATATAGAAAAAGTACAAAGGAGTAAAGTACAATAATATAACCTGCATTACCTTAGACAGAACACTCAATATACATAAACATAGTTATGAGTCACACACACCTGTTGCTACTGAAAACATCCACATCATCCTCTACAGTCTCTCTCTCCAGTCTACAGCATTTTTACATTTAAAATAACATTTCACATAACAGCTCTAATCCTAAATATCTGTAATATAACTAACTCTACAGAGAAAAAAATAAGCTTGCATTAGTTCAGACAGAACATTCAGTAAATTATAAATCAGTTGAGTCACACACACCACCTGACATTCAACTGATCTAAACAATCAATCATGTTTGACACATCGACATGATTCAGTTCAAGCTGCCATCAGCACATTCTTCTCAAAGCTTCTGCTACATGCTGTTACTGACTGTCTGTGCTGCTCACTTCTACCTGCTGCTGCTGCTGAAAACTGAACATGAAAACGTCCACATCATCCTCTCCAGCCTCTCTCTTCACTGTCATATTTCACTGTTGTACTACTTTCTGCCTCCATCAGGTGAGTCCAGCCTCTGGTTCAACTGCATCACAACAAAATCACATGAAATTTAGGTGAGTTACTTCTCATAACTGTAACTATGAATCTGACGTCGGCCTGTTTTTTTTCCTTTCAGGAGGCTCCAACCTGACTGGACTTTACTCCACGTCTTCCTGCTCCTCTGTGTCTTCTGTCTGCTGCAGCAACGACCTGCAAGTCTGAGACGTTCTCACACACAAGAGAAGAGTCCAGCTGATGGAGAGAGATGACAATATAAGACTCAATGATCCTCATTCATTCAATATGCATACTGTTAGAATTTGAAGAATATTTTTTAATATTAATGCTTCAGAGTAAATTCTTTGATGACCTTTAAGGACTAAAACATTACATCTTTACATTAAAATTTGCTTTATGATTTCATGTTGATAATAAAATGTGTTCTAGTGCATTTATAATACAAATAATCATAACAATATTTCAGGGTAAGTTCTGTCAATAAGGTCTCTCTCTCACCTCTATAGTCTCTACAGGTTCATTCAGTTCAGTGGTGGAGCTCAGAGTTTTCTTCTTCCTGGATTGAATCCAACAAAAACAAGAAATATTTAACTAAATGAAATTCATGACTAAAAAAATTTGAAAATGTTTTAATAAGAAAATAAAAGAATGGACGTTTTCTTTATTGTTTTACCTCATCCACAGACTCAAGAGAAGCAGAGGAATCAGCATCAGGACCACCAGAATCACCCTGATGAGATTTATCATAAACACCGATTTCCCTAAAGATTGAGACCGACAGAGGGGAGATATGGCTTATCAATAAATGCAATATACAGGTGTGTGTTTGTGTGTGTGTGTGTGTGTTTGTGTGTGTGTGTGTGTGTGTTTATGTGTGTGTGAAGTTCAATGAGCATAACTTACCTGATCCAACAGTCAGATATAAGGTGGAGTTATGACGTCCTCTTCTGTTCTGGGCTTCACAGTAATAATTCCCACTGTGTTCAGGTCTGACATCAGTGATGGTGAAGATCTGTCCTGATGCTTTTGATGAGTCTTCATTCTCCTTGTACCAGGTATAATTAGCTGCTGGGTTAGCATCACTGCTACAGGTCAGATTCACTGAACTGTCCTCCACTATCTCACCAGAGGGACTCACTGACACAGAGGGAAGCTTTGGAGCATCTGGAGGAGATGTATGAAAATGAATGAAGTATAAAATGAGGAAGGGTTGTATTAGTACAACATGTTGTATTGGAGCTGCTCAGTGAACTACAGCAGCAGACTGAATGTGAAGCAGGCAGAGCTGAAGAAAGCAGACATGATCAGACAAATCTCTACTTAACAAGGTTGACAAGTCCATCAGCTGTATGTTTCTTTTTAAATAGGCTGTTTCACTCACATTTGACATCAATAAAGATGTATTCAGATGTCCTCTTCCCCAGCTGGTTCTCAGCTGTACAGTAATACTCTCCAGAGTCAGAGGACTGGATGGAGCTGAAGACAAGCTGTGGTTCCTTACTGAGAGGTTGAAGGTCTGGATTTACATTCTTCTTGTACCAGGTGTGTTTAGCTGCTGGGTTAGCATCACTGCTACAGGTCAGATTCACTGAACTGCCCTCCACTATCTCACCAGAGGGACTCACTGACACAGAGGGAAGCTTTGGAGCATCTGGAGGAGAAAACATAGCTGATCAACAGTTGAATAACTGACACAACGTAAGAAGCAAATATTAGACACAAAGTGAGGAGTGAAAGTTGATTCCCTTGTTGCTGCTCATATTAAAACCAACTGTCTGTTACCTTGGGTACATTTTGACATTGTGTTAGTGACATAGTTAGGTAAACTCACACACTGAGGGAGAGCTGTAATCCTCATGTCCTTTCAAAGCACAGGAGACGTTGTCACCAGGATTAAACTGCCCTGAATAAAGAGAAGTTTCCTCCTTCATAACTTTCTGTCCGTTCTTGAACCAGACATAAGAAATACGACCTGCTGGACTGCAGCTGCTGAGACATTTCAGCTCTGCCTCGGTATAAGACTGATGGACTGTTATTGTGATCACCTGCACCTGGAGAGCTGGATATGTGAGGAAGGATCAAAAATGTCATTTCTTACCAGTAAAATACAAACATACAGTCAAAATAACCGTTGTTCAATCAATTTCATGTGAAACTCTTCAACAATAACTATTCAGCACTTTCACTAGTCATCAGTTTGTGTTCATCAGTACCTGTGACAGTCAGAGTTGTTCCAGGTAAACTACTCCTCCATTCAAAGCTTTGTGTTTTGAATGTGAAGTGATACTGGGCTGAATCGCTCTCTCTCAGGTCAGAGATTCTCAGAGTGGAGCGTCCTCTCTTTGTTTTAAGGAGCTGAACACGACCTGCATACTGGGAGTCTTCACTAAGGTCCTCAGGCTGTGAGGAATTCTGCCACTGATGACAACGTTCAGGACTGAACCAGAATGTTGATGTGATATATTCATAACTGCTGTATAAGCAGGAAATGTCCACTGATGAGCCTCTGGAGGCACAGATGCTTCTGTCAGTGTAAGTCACTCTGTGGCAGGACTCAGGAAAGATACCTGAAAGATCAATTAATTTAAAACAGCACTATTATTATAGTACTATTGTACCTATTGTTATAGTAATAATCCTATACAAGGCTCAACAGGAAATCTTAATGCTGCTTCACCCAAATCACAAAAAACATATTTTCTCTTTTACTTGTGGTGTTTATCCATGAAAATATCTGTGGTTTCATTTTTCAGTTTTTGAGATGCTGTTTCTGGTAAGACACAGATATCCATAATTTTTTAAATATAAGTTTTCAAAGCTTTAAGCAGTGTAAACAATATTTAATTCACTTTCATTGTATTGGAATGGCAGCAGACCTTTCCAGGACTGATATCTCAAAATTTGGGCAAATGAAACTGTAACTATTCACGTGGTTAAAAAAGGAGCAAGTCAGAAAATATGTTTTTTGTATTTTGAGTGAATTAACTCTTTAAATGTAAGTTCTTCATTTACATTTATTTTGCAGTCAACACAGTGAATAAGATATAAGAGTACAGCATGTCTAAAGTCTCATGGGACTGTGGTTTGGTTTTGATCCACTTCTATGCAATGTTTGTATCACATGCTGCCCCAGAAACATGTACATACAAGGTGTAGTACAGTAGTTTAACTACTAGATGTGGTTTTGTTAGTGGAAGACTGTGTTGTAAACTCACACACTGAAGGAGCGGGATGATGCTCAAATCCTTTTACAGCACAGGAATAGCTGCCTGCAGGAGAAAAGTACTTTTCATAAGTGGAAGATGTTACATCCTGAATTTTCTGTCCGTTCTCGTACCAGATGAAGGAAGAATGATCAGGTAGACGACATCTGCTGTGACACGTCAGCTCTCTCCAGGTAGGATAGAGTACTGATCGGCTCACCTGCACCTGGAGATCTGTATATGTGAAGAAAGGACAGAAATGTAATTTATGTTCAGATACATACCAACATTCAGTTTTATTTTATTTATTTATCTATCAGTTTATTTGTCAGGGACGATGCAACAAAACATTGTAACAGGTTGAAATAACATGAAACAGATGTATTGCATATAGGATTTCTAGCCAAGTCCCTGGTTAGGCTTTTCTACCTCATAATAGTCATAACATATCATTACCATAAATACATTAGTTAAATAGAGTTCATAATAAATAGTAACATTCTCAATAACAACAGTATTTACATCACAATACAATCGATTTACATGTGTTGTGTATGTGTGCTTGTGTGTATCTTCCTTAATTCATGGCAATGATGTGTTTATGTGCATAATGTTTATAGGTGTGTGTGACCATGTACATACATGCATAGTCTTTATGAGTATGTATGTATGTTTGTTTATCTGTATGTATCTGTTCCTCTATCTGTGTTTACATGTCCATGTGCACGTGTGCGTGCACAAGTGCATGATCACTGATCAATGATCGCAGGTTTGGTTTTGTTTCAGCCACTGTTTCAGCTTTTCATTCAATGTTTTCAGATCACTTTGTGTTTTTATTTCTGTTGGTAGGACGTTCCAAAATGTTTCCCTTTTACTGCAAAAGATGACTGACTGAAAGTAGATTTGCTCTGTGCCACCCTGCAGCTGACATTTACTGATCCTCTAGTGGCAAATCTATTGGTGTTTGTTGTTGTTACATATGGATTAAGTACAGCTGGGGAGAGATTATTCACACATTTAAAAGTTAGTTTATTAAAAGAAAACTTGACAAAGTTGTAATAACTAAGCAACTTGTACTTTTTCAGAATTATACAGTGGTGCCATTTCATTTGTTTTTGATCCATTATTTTCAGTGCTTGTTTGTAAAGTGATGTAACAGGTTTAACAGCTGACAGTGACGTCTGGCTCCATACAGTAACACAATAGGATAAATGTGAAAATATCATGGTACGCATAAACAGTTGAGCTGCCTTAAGGGGAATGTAATGTCTTATCATTCTAAAACAGTTCAGATTTGTCTTTACTGTCCTTTAACATCTTCATTAAATTTGAGTTGGGAATCCAAAATGACACCTAAAAATGTGAAAGCACTGACTTCCTTTATTTCTTCTTGATCTATTTTGATTGTAAACTTATCTTTTGCTTTCCTTCTCATAGAAAAACACATTGACACAGTCTTTTTAAGATTCATGGTTAGATGACTGTTTTTGAGCCACTGACACACTTTTCATTTCGTTTGTTAATATCTCTCTTCCAGGACCTTTGAGAAAACGGGTAGAATTGAAATTGGTCTATGATTGCCTACTCGGTGCTTCAGCCTTAAAAATTGGTGTGATGATTGCTGTTTCCCAGCTTTGTGGGAATTTACCAGTTCTGATGGAGGTTTATCAGATGTGTTATAGGTTTGATCAGGGTGGAGCTGTGTGTTTTGATAAGAGCAGTATCCAAACCAAACCAAACAGATCCTTTGCCTTGAATTACTTAATTTATTGATAATTTTACCCACTTTCTCTTGGTCAACCAGTGACATTTCCAAGATATTAACCATTTGAAATTACATTAATTCTTCCAATGAAAATGTTACCTGTGACAGTCAAAGTGACTCCAGGTGAACCAGTAAATCTCCCTCCTGGTTGGTTTGTTATGAACCTGAACTTGTACTCAGCTGAGTCGCTCTCTCTCAGGTCTGTGATTCTCAGGGTGCAGTCGTTCTTATCACAGTGATACTGAACACGACCTGCGTACTCTGAGTCTGTTCTCAGATCCACAGGTTCATTATTACTCAATTTAGTGAACCAGAATGTTCTCTCAACTGTAGTATAAATGTCCTTTGTCCAGGATGGGTATCTGTAGTTTATGTCCACTGTTGATCCTTTTAAGGCACAGATCTGAGTAGAAGTGTAAGTCACTCTCCAGTCGTTCTGACCCTGTACCACTGTAACACAGAGCACATCAGAAACCACAATCAGATTCATAACAAGTTAAGAATCAGTGAATAAGACAAAGTGGATCATTTCTTCATGGTCATTTTCTTTATTATTTATTTTATGATTCTTGTTAAAATATTTTCTTTACTTTAACTTTTATTTCTGAATGAAGCCTGGGTGAACACAGGAATATAAAAGTCCAAAGACAAACTGTTTTCTTTGAATTTACAGTACAAAGAAACAGTTTTAGATGCTGTTTACAGTAAATCTCTCTGTGCACTGAGACAGAACATCGTACAGTCTGAAGGTGCAGTGAAGGAACAAGAATGTATTGAACCTGTGAACATTATGCAGTTTTACTGAACAGGACAAGAAGAAGAAAATGAATCATTAGAGAGTCTGTGCTTGTCTTGGTTAGTTTCCTCTTTGTTAGTTCTTTGGTCAAGTTGTTGCTGAGTTAAGTGTGAAAACCACAGAGAAATGCAGAACATGAAGTGTGGGAAACTTTTGAAAGCAGCTAAAATAAAATAGGTGACAATAAGTTTTCACAGGGAGGGACAACTGTTATAACTGTAACAGCTAAAACAGTTGTCCAGCTCTACAGTACAGAGTGCAGAAATTACCAAACACATTTAAAACATCATGATGAGATGAAATTCTCAGTGCATTGCTGTACCATCATAGAACTATGTATATATGCATATGCATGTATAAAAATATATGATTCTTACAATCCATGGAGGGAGGGTGGACAAACCTTATTAGCTAGACACTCCCACCCCCACCACTCATGACACAGACACAGCTGAACATCTTAATATAATATTATTAAAGTGTTCAGCAGTAAATATTGACGTTATTTTTACCATTTTACTTCATTCAACAGCTATAGTTTACACAGAAATAAACAGAAGTGAATGTTTGGTGTTGTAGAGTTTAAAAGTTATTCATCATACTGCATCACACATACATCAAACCTAGAAAAGTGCTGATCTGGGATATTTTATATTTACTTTCTTAAAATGACTTCATGCTGCTCTGAATAAGTGTGCTAAATGTCCTACAATGTAAATGTAGATATACAGTACCTGACACAGAGAGAAGGAAGACAACAAATCCACTCGCTGCTGCTGTTAAACTCATAGCTGCTCCTCTCATCTCTCTGTGAGGCTTCAGAGACAATAAAATACATCAAATAATGTAAACAACATGTAATAATCATATCAGTAAACTATTCTACTTACAACAGAGAAGGACGTTGTCTGTTAAGATGCTCGTCCTCTGTGATCTGTGAGCAGAAGTCAGATATCAGGATGTTAAAAGACTTGACTTCCTTCCTCGTTCTCATTATTATGAATATTCATGAGGAGCCAAATGACAGTAAACACATAAGTTCACACCAAGTTTTACTGTTTTCAAAAGACTTAATATAATCTGTTAGATAGAATAATAGACCAGTGTTTTGATCTGTTAGTAAAATAAAGACAGAAGAGAAATAATGAGACATTTTTATTATCTTACTTTTACTTTTTAAGTGTGTGACAGTTCAGTGTCTAAAGAAAAAACATAACACGTGACGGATGTGTGACATTTGGTTTGATGCATCTCTTCACACTTCTAGTGCATGTTAAGACACTGAATACACCACCATGAGTTCAAAGAGATGTACTGCATCAGTATGGGATGTAAGAAGTCACATGCTGAGCACAATGTTTATTGTAAGTATTAAGAAACAAGTAAAAAGCAAAGTACATCAAAACATGATACAGAAATCTATGTGTAAATCACATGACAAAATGTTTTACATCTGCAGTTGGAAACTCACTCATTCACAATCATTCTGACTGTAACACAGAGCACATCATCAGTGATGAAGTCTGAATCTGCAACACTGAAGCTTCACCACTAGAGGACAGTGAAACATCAGAGATACTGAATCACAACCCTGAAACAACATTTTACCATCAATCACTGATTGTTTAGACACATTTAAATGTACTTTTAGTACTTTTCACTTTTTATGATTGAGTTGCATCTTAATCTGTTTACTCTTGACATTAAATTCATTAAAAATTACAGTTAGAGCTTCACTTTCAGAAGTGTTGATTGTTCACATTGGTGACCTTGTTGTACAGTAGTTGAACAAACGCTCACAGTCGAGGTGTCTAAGCATAAAAATGATTCAGTCAGTGATCTACAGTTGTCACTAACAAATATGGACTGTTATACTGAAAAGGCTTCATACTCAGTAAACTGCCACACATTCTGCTTCCCTGAGTGACCCCAAAGAGTTTAAATGGACTGAAAAGGAGATAAACAGCTCACATGATAATTAAGGTCTTCTTCAATACAAACTGTGTCTGTGCATCTTCATTTTAGCAACATCCCAAATCATCATTTTCTTGCTGTAATCAGTCATCCTGTTCATATTAACCATAAAGATCACCTCATAATGCACTTTCAATGTAAGTGATGGGGGTGTAGGAATTTGTGCACTCAAATAGCTTTATGATTTGATTTTTGGGGGGAATTATGAGTTATTACAGTGCACAACTCCAATATGAAATTATTCGCCCAGAAACATAACTCATATCAGAGTAGGTATAATAATAGGGAAATAGTCCTCCTTGTTGGCCACACAAGAGGGGTCAATTAGAATTATGATTGTTATTAATCTTATGATTTTGCAAGGGTATAGGTCTTGTAAGGTTAAGTGATTGAGATGCAAGCACAAGAAAACAAGTTCACTTTAGTTATATACACATTTATTGTTATTTAACAGTTATTTCTACAGCTACAAGTATTAAATGCTACAACATTTTACAGACAGGACACAAGAGGGAAAGGGAAACTGGCCAGTCTGGAGTTGAAAAGTTCCCATTAGTGGTTTATGCTCTCCTCAACTCATGACTCTACATTCTGAGGTTTCACCTCCTATTGTTTGAGTCACATCTTCAAACTAACAAAATGCAAGCTTTTAACCAGCATGACAGAAAGCAAGAAGACAAAGACAAAAGCAAGAAGAATCAGCAACCAGCGAATAGCATCACAGAATCTCAGATAAGACACTTTTAAAGTTTCTGTCTGCCCACCCAGAAGGTGCATCCTGGTCAATCCCAGGGGTTGCAGAGTCAGTCCCCTCCTGTTCATGGACAGGCGGATTCAACTCCTGAATACGGTTATTCCATTAATCAATGTATTTACTATTTAGCAACTGCATGATTCTTAATTTTGCATTTTTGATAGTAGTTTAAGCGTTCTGAAAGTGAAACAAGCAGAATGGTACTAAACATGTTAATGTTATAAAGGATGATGGAATTATGTTCATGGTACATTTCTTGGCTTAAAGGCAGCAGAATAAAAGTCTAACTAAAGTACATAACAACACATATTGTGATATACACACATGAACTAACATACAATATTAATTGTCTTTAGACAAAATCTAAAACCACACTTGTAATTCCATGGGTTTTACAGTCCTCTGTTCTCCTTGATCTGACGACAAACGGCAGGGGTCCATGTCATTTGAGGGTGTGTTCTGGTTAATGTTTGTGAGTGTCTATATGTCACTGGAGCATGGAATATTGTGCAGCATGTCTTGTGCCTTATGCTGGTTTGTCCAGTGATCAATTCTCGGGTTGGTCATCCAAGTCCTGAAAATTAGAGTCCACAGTGGGATTAAAGTTGGTACCAGCTCGTCTCTGTGTGTGACTGGCTCTTACAGGTGAGTTATGATAACCAGTGGTGGGGGTCGTTTGTTCAAATGGTACTATCAATTCACATTGGGGGTGTGAATTGGTCTTCCCATCTTGCTGGCTCTTGTAGCTTGAGGGGTCAAAAGTGGTTTGGGTCAGTGGTCTGGTTTGGTGACCATGCAGGAGATGGGGGTTCCTTATCTGATCCTTTCTCTTTGCAGGAGTTTGTTTAGATGGTCTGGTCAGTGAGGAGTTTGGGACTCTCACTTATATATATTGGCCAGCATTCCTGGGTGTTGAAGAAAGAGCTGGTCTGTTGTTTGGGGCTTGTGCTGTCTGCCTTCAAAACATGCAGGGACTTTACCCTACAGTGGACAAACTCCACGGTCCTCCTTCTGTGCAAAATGTATTTAAAAGTTTATCTGAAGCTACTATGAAGCTTCAGTTGTCCAAATGAGTCAAATCAAGTAGATATCTTTCAACGTTACAGACTTTTTAGAGCCAAAGTCCCTCTTTTTGCTGCTATACTTCCACCACAGCTCAACAGGGAAACACTGTCCGAGGAAACACAAAGAGGGAATTTGATGCTAAGAAGTCTGTAAATGTGGCAGATATCCACTTGATATGACTAACTCAGACTGCTGAAGCCTCATAAGCTTCACACTTAGTTCAGGAGTTACGTCTGAGTGGAATTTTACTTCAGCAGTAAAATAACAAGCTAAACTGTCCATTTAAATTGCTCTAAAATATATAGAGGTCCGTCCTGAGATGTATATTTTAAAATTACCTGCTGAAATAAAGACTTAAAAACAGAAAAAACATATAGAAATATCAGATACGAGATTGCTGATGTGTTCATGAGGTTTTGTTGACTGTGCTGTACAGTGCAGCTGGAACTTCCTCAGTTTCCTGACCTCTGGTTCTGAGAGGGAAATAAAAAAATGAATCAGGTGATTGTGAAGATATGGTATTAAATTATACAAACAGTCATAATGAAGATGTAACAGGCAAATGTAAGAAATGAAAAACTGAAATAAAAGTGTTGCTACTATGTTCCTGTGTGAAGAGCTGCTCACCTCGGGGCAGTACCGGCTCTGTTAAATGTGACAGCAGCGTACTGGACAACCTCTTGTTCCTCCATGTGTCTGTGGGGCTGAGCTGATCTGATGTTGGAGTAGAGAGGATCTGCCTGGTTGTTGGAGAAGTGCACGCTGGCGTACAGAGGGTTATCTTGCCCCTCCGGCTGTGTCTGGAGGGTGACAGAAATGAAGAAAGTGTTGGTTTGTGTGAAGAAGGATTGTTAAGAAACAACATGAAGTGCTCGACAGTCAGATGAGTTTTCTAGTTGCACTTTAAGATAGTGACTGTGGAAGTGTGGAACCAGGATAGAATAGTATAACTCTCCCTCCTCACCCTCTCTCTGTTGTCTGGTCTCTCCTCAGCCTCAGACCATTGATTGGAGGCTCTCTTTTTCCTGGTTAGGAGAATTCATTAAAAACACAAATGACTGAATTCTGATCAATGATATAATGAAACAGAAGTGCTTACCTCATCAACAGGAAGACAGAGAGGATGATGATAGGCAGGAGAACAGCAGTTGTTACTCCAGCAGCTATTGATTTTCCTGCTCCTGGAGAACAGCGATCAAAAGAAAACACTGACAGTTAATCAGGGTATTACAGCATGTTTGGCTCCAATGTTTCAGTCAATATATGTATATTCAATTCTCTTCATTTTAAACTCTAACAGCTCTTTTCAGTTTAGAATATATTTTACATAATTTTATTGTAAATTATTTATGATTACTTGACTTGTGGTGCTTGTATTCTCTCTTAACTTGTATAGTTTGATTGTTACACACCACACCACCAAGAGAAATTCCTTGAATGTGCAAACCTACTTGGCAATAATAACAATAATAATAACAATAATAATAATAATAACAACAATAATAATAACAATATGTAAGGATGCACGATATTATCAGCATGTCATCGGTATCGGCCGATAAAAGCTCTAAAATGAAATATCGGCATCAGCGAATTCTGCCAATTACTAGAGGCCGATATGTCGCCTTTTCTCCATCACCTGACTGTGCTTCCCTCAACAGATTGTGTCACCCTGATGGTTCCGGTGATTCCTCTGCAGACTCCACTTCACTCAGCTGCCCGTCAGACTAGCTGCTTCTTCCCACTTTAATCTGAATAACAAACCGGGGCTCGGTGCTCCGATAGGATCCACATGGAAAGTCGGGGCTAACGTTAGCTAAGAGGAGAGCAGAGCGTTAGCCGCAGCATGACCGGTGGGAAGCACAGCCAGCTAGCCTCCGCTCGCCTCTAAGCTAACGTTAGCCTCGGCTCTCTATGAGGATACAACCAGAGCACCGAGCCCCGGTTTGTTATTCAGATTAAAGTGGGAAGAAGCAGCTGGTCTGACGGGCAGCTGAGTGAAGTGAAGCCTGCGGAGGAAACACCGGGACCTTTAGAGTGACACACAAAACATTAGTCTCAAACTTGGAGCTGTTAATCATCATCTGGACTGTGTCACTCTCATGTGAACAAGAGTCACACAGGAGGTCACAACGTCATAAGAAACAGATACTTTCCAGACCTGCATGGGCTCCACTTTGATATTCTGTTCTCCAGTATAATTAACAGGACAGAAGCCTTCGGCCACATTGGATATGCTGAACCAGATCCCAACAATACAGACAGAACTCAAGAGGGAACAAATAGCTCTTAAACACTGATGACTGCTCTCCATACTGCAGCAGCAGGTTTGTTTCTGGATCTTGATATCAGCTTTCCCACATTCATTCTTCTCACCAGACACTGTAGAGTTTCACAACAAGGGTTTGGTACAGATGGAGGTCAAAGATATCCCCCCTCACCCCTGCATCACGCCAGATGTGTAATGAGTCCTAGTGCAGTGTGTGTGTAGCTGAATGGAAAAACTTACCTGCCACAACAGTCAGATATAAGGTGGAGTTATGACGTCCTCTTCTGTTCTGGGCTTCACAGCAATAATTCCCACTGTGTTCAGGTCTGACATCAGTGATGGTGAAGATCTGTCCTGATGCTTTTGCTGAGTCTTCATTCTCCTTGTACCAGGTATAATTAGCTGCTGGGTTAGCATCACTGCTACAGGTCAGAGTCACTGAACTGCCCTCCACTATCTCACCAGAGGGACTCACTGACACAGAGGGAAGCTTTGGAGCATCTGGAGGAGATGTATGAAAATGAATGAAGTATAAAATGAGGAAGGGTTGCATTAGTACATGTTGTATTGGAGCTGCTCAGTGAATTACAGCAGCAGACTGAATGTGAAGCAGGCAGAGCTGAAGAAAACAGACATGATCAGACAAATTTCTACTTAACAAGGTTGACAAGTCCATCAGTTGTGTGTTTCCTTTTAAATAAGCTGTTTCACTCACATTTCACATCAATAAATATGTATTCAGATGTCCTCTTCCCCAGCTGGTTCTCAGCTGTACAGTAATACTCTCCAGAGTCAGAGGACTGGATGGAGCTGAAGACAAGCTGTGGTTCTTTACTGAGAGGTTGAAGGTCTGGATTTACATTCTTCTTGTACCAGGTGTATTTAGCTGGTGGGTTAGCATCACTGCTACAGGTCAGAGTCACTGAACTGCCCTCCACTATCTCACCAGAGGGACTCACTGACACAGAGGGAAGCTTTGGAGCATCTGGAGGAGAAAACATAGTTGGTCAACAGTTAATTAACTGACACAATGTAAGAAGCAAACATTAGACACAAAGTGAGGAGTGAAAGTTGATTTCCTTGTTGCTGCTCATATTAAAATCAACTGTCTGTTACCTTGGATACATTCTGACATTGTGTTAGTGACATATTTAGGTAAACTCACACACTGAAGGAGAGCGGTAATCCTTATGTCCTTTCAAAGCACAGGAGACGTTGTCACCAGGATTAAACTGCCCTGAATAAAGAGAAGTTTCCTCCTTCATAACTTTCTGTCCGTTCTTGAACCAGACGAAAGAAATACGACCTGCTGGACTGCAGCTGCTGAGACATTTCAGCTCTGCCTCGGTATAAGACTGATGGACTGTTGTTGTGATCACTTGCACCTGGAGAGCTGGATATGTGAGGAAGGATCAAAAATGTCATTTGTTACCAGTAAAATACTCACATACAGTCAAAATAACCTTTGTAGTTCTTGTGGGTGAAATAATTTGGGATCATCCAATCAAAAGTGTAAATTGGGGAAAGTACTCAATATAATCCAATCAATTTTATGTGAAACTCTTCAACAGTAACTATTCAGCACTTTCACTAGTCATCAGTTTGTGTTCATCAGTACCTGTGACAGTCAGAGTTGTTCCAGGTAAACTACTCCTCCATTCAAAGCTTTGTGTTTTGAATGTGAAGTGATACTGGGCTGAATCGCTCTCTCTCAGGTCAGAGATTCTCAGAGTGGAGCGTCCTCCCTCTGTTTTAAGGAGCTGAACACGACCTGCATACTGGGAGTCTTCACTAAGGTCCTCAGGCTGTGAGGGATTCTGCCACTGATGACTACGTTCAGGACTGAACCAGAATTTTGATGTGATAGATTCATAACTGCTGTATAAGCAGGAAATGTCCACTGATGAGCCTCTGGAGGCACAGATGCTTCTGTCAGTGTAAATCACTCTGTTGCAGGATTGACCATCGAGACCTGAAAGATTAAATGTAGTTAGTAATCAATCATCAATTATGTGTGTGTGTGTAAACTAAGAGGAGACTTCAAGAATGTTCCTCTTACAGTTTTAGGGGAAAATAGTGGAAAATTGTAACAAATTAATATACAAAATTTGGAGTGATGACACCAAAATTTGTAATTTTCACAGAGAGACTGAAGACACGATAAATCTAGTTGTCAAAGTCTTGAAACAAGAGATTTTGTCTGATAATCAGGATAAAATATTTGTAAACTGTTAAAACTACATTCTTTACTCTTTGTCCTGTTACCATATTGACTGATAAAATAATGTGATGAAAAAATGCTGACTGGGACCTGGATGTTCCTGCCTCATTCCCAGTGTCTGGGAGGTGTCTTGTCTTGGTGTAGTGGGGGCTGCCAATGGACCGCCTTTCTGAGACACATGTATGTTTAAATGTGACTATTTTCAGTCTGTATTTTGCATTGTAGGAATCTAATGTTATATGTCCATGTGTTTTGTAGAGCTCCTTGAGTGGTTGTGTACAAGTGTAGTTGGTGAAATCCAACCAGGGAGCTGCTGTACAGCTGGTGGGTTTTAGATATTTTCTTTTTTTTGGTTTGTTTCTGTTGGGGGAATTAGTTGTATGAAGTTAATCATGTTTTGTTTTGTTGTGTTTGCAGCTAGTGGGCCGCTGCCTTGGTGTTTTCTTTTTTTGTTTTTTGTTTTCTTTTTTTGCTAATTTTGATTCAATTGTTTTCTTTAGTTTTTATTTGTGTGATGACTCTGTTGACATCATTGAGCACACTGCCCAGGTGTACAGATTGTGAGCTCCTCTTGCACTAGTTTATGTGCTGCTTTGTCTTTTTAATCTGATCCTGTTGCTGTCAGACGGAGTGTGTGTGACCTTTAATATATTGTGACCAAACAACTTGCTGCTTGTACTCAAAGTCATTTTATCAAATTATATTTTTATATAATAAAGATTGTTATTTCTAATATAAGAGTGCTCCCTATTCATCTTTCTCTTCACAGTGTTTGAACCTGCGTCTGTGGCTGGTGGTTGCCACAGTAACACAGAGCAGGTTGTATTGTTGTTGGGATACTGACAGCAGTAGAGATCCTGTAGAGCTCAGTGAGAAAAACATGGTGCCAATAACAAGCGAGGCAGTGGGGTCGCTCATATTAGAAATACATGAAGTCATTGTACAGAACTTTAGATAAAAGACTCCACAAGATGCTGTTATGTTAGTGGAAGACTGTGAAGAAAACTCACAAACTGGAAGAGAGGGGAAATCCTCATGTCCTTTAACAGCACAGGAATAGCAGATTGCAGGATTTAAGTAGACTGAATAAGAAGAAGATGTTTGACTCCTAATTACTTGTCCATTCTTGTACCAGATGTAGGAAAAACCATCAGGTAGACGACAACTGCTGTGACACTTCAGCTCTGGCCAGGAAGGATCGTATGTTGTTCTCTTCACCTGCACCTGGAGATCTGTATATGTGAAGAAAGAACAGAAATGTCATTTATGTTCAGACACACACAAACATTCACAGTACTATTTCCAAGATATTAACCATTTGAAGTTACATTAAGTTTTCCAATGAAAATGTTACCTGTGACAGTCAAAGTGACTCCAGGTGAACCAGTAAATCTCCCTCCTTGGTTTGTTATGAACCTGAACTTGTACTCAGCTGAGTCGCTCTCTCTCAGGTCTGTGATTCTCAGACTGCAGTCGTTCTTATCACAGTGATACTGAACATGACCTGAATACTCTGAGTCTGTTCTCAGATCCACAGGTTCATTATTACTCAATTCAGTGAACCAGAATCTTTCCTTAACTGTGGTGGAGGTGCCCTCTAATCTGGATGGGTATCTGTAGTTGCAGTTTATGTCCACTGTTGATCCTTTTAAGGCACAGATCTGAGTAGAAGTGTAAGTCACTCTCCAGCCATTCTGACCCTGTACCACTGTAACACAGAGCACATCAGAAACCACAATCACATTCATAACAAGTTAAGAATCAGTGAATAAGACAAAGTGGATCATGGCACCAATATGATTTTATCTGCAGTCATTGTCATTCAAAGCTCCTCATCGTGCATCAATCTAACTAGAACTGAACTGGAATACAGTATTTTATCAGTTGTTTATCATATTTTATCATTTGTTACTGCTGAGTGTTTCAGCTTTAGTCCATTCATTCTGCAAGTTTTTACTGTTGTTCTGCTTGTTTGTTGTAGTTTTAAAAACGCTAAAGCTGAACACCTGAAATGTGTCTCTTATACATGTTATATTCATCATTCACATTATTTTCCCTTATGTTCATTTTCTTTATAATTAACTTTATAATGTTGTCTTGTTAAATTATCTTTTTACTTTGACTTTTATTTCTGAATGAAGCCTGGGTGAACACAGGAATATAAAAGTCCAAAGACAAACTGTTTTCTTTGAATTTACAGTACAAAGAAACAGTTTTAGATGCTGTTTACAGTTAATCTCTCTGTGCACTGAGACAGAACATCGTACAGTCTGAAGGTGCAATGAAGGAACAAGAATGTATTGAACCTGTGAACATTAATGCAGTTTTACTGAACAGGATGAGAAGAAGAAAATGAAGCATTAGAGAGTCTGTGGTTGTTTTGGTTAGTTTCCTCTTTGTTAGTTCTTTGGTCAAGTTGCTGCTGAGTTAAGTGTGAAAACCACAGAGAAATGCAGAACATGAAGTGTGGGAAACTTTTGAAAGCAGCTAAAATAAAATAGGTGACAATAAGTTTTCACAGGGAGGGGCAACTGTTATAACTGTAACAGCTAAAACAGTTGTCCAGCTCTACAGTGCAGAGTGCAGAAATGACCAAACACATTTAAAACATCATGATGAGATGAAATTCTCAGTGCATTGCTGTACCATCATAGAACTATGTATATATGCATATGCATGTATAAAAATATATGATTCTTACAATCCATGGAGGGAGGGTGGACAAACCTTATTAGCTAGACACCCCCACTCCCACCACCCATGACACAGAAACAGCTGAACATCTTAATATCATATCATTAAAGTGTTCAGCAGTAAATATTGATGTTATTTTTTACCATTTTGCCTTCATTCAACAGCTATAGTTTACACAGAAATAAACAGAAGTGAATGTTTGGGGTTGTAGAGTTTAAAAGTTATTCATCATACTGCATCACACATACATCAAACCTAGAAAAGTGCTGATCTGGGATATTTTATATTTACTTTCTTAAAATGACTTCATGCTGCTCTGAATAAGTGTGCTAAATGTCCTACAATGTAAATGTAGATATACAGTACCTGACACAGAGAGAAGGAAGACAACAAATCCACTCGCTGCTGCTGTTAAACTCATAGCTGCTCCTCTCATCTCTCTGTGAGGCTTCAGAGACAATAAAATACATCAAATAATGTAAAGAACATGTAATAATCATATCAGTAAACTATTCTACTTACAACAGAGAAGGACGTTGTCTGTTAAGCTGCTCGTCCACTGTGATCTGTGAGCAGAAGTCAGATATCAGGATGTTAAAAGACTTGATTTCCTTCCTCTTTCTCATTATTATGAATATTCATGAGGAGCCAAATGACAGTAAACACATAAGTTCACACCAAGTTTTACTGTTTTCAGAAGACTTAATATAATCTATGTTAGAGAGAATAACAGACCAGTGTTTTGACCTCTTAAATAAAGACAGAAGAGAAATAATGAGACATTTTAATTATATTACTCTTATTAAGTGTGAGCACAGTTCAGTGTCTAAAGAAAAAAACATGACACGTGACGGATGTGTGACATTTGGTTTAATGCATCTCTTCACACTTCTAGTGCATGTTAAGACACTGAATACACCACCATGAGTTCAAAGAGATGTACTGCATCAGTATGGGATGTAAGAAGTCACATGCTGAGCACAATGTTTATTGTAAATATTAAGAAACAGGTAAAAAGCAAAGTACATCAAAACATGATACAGAAATCTATGTGTAAATCAGATGACAAAATGTTTTACATCTGCAGTTGGAAACTCACTCATTCACAATCATTCTGACTGTAACACAGAGCGCATCATCAGTGATGAAGCCTGAATCTGCAACACTGAAGCTTCACCACTAGAGGACAGTGAAACATCAGAGATACTGAATCACAACCCTGAAACAACATTTTACCATCAATCACTGATTGTTTAGACACATTTAAATTTACTTTTAGTACTTTTCACTTTTTATGATTGAGTTGCATCTTAATCTGTTTACTCTTGACATTAAATTCATTAAACATTACAGTTAGAGGTTCAGTTTCAGAAGTGTTGATTGTTCACATTGGTGACCTTGTTGTACAGTAGTTGAACAAACGCTCACAGTCGAGGTGTCTAAGTATGAAAATGATTCAGTCAGTGATCTACAGTTGTCACTAACAAATATGGACTGTTATCCTGAAAAGGCTTCATACTCAGTAAACTGCCACACATTCTGCTTCCCTGAGTGACCCCAAAGAGTTTAAATGGACCGAAAAGGAGACAAACAGCTCACATGACAACTAAGATCTTCAATACAAACTGTGTCTGTGCATCTTCATTTTAGCAACATCCCAGATCATCATTTTCTTGCTGTAATCAGTCATCCTGTTCATATTAACCATAAAGATCCCTTCATAATGCACTTTGAATGTCAGTGACAGCAGACAAAATCCACAGTCCTCCTTCTGTGTAAAATGCAAGCAAGACAACATTTCTCACTAAAGCTGAAACTTTCTGCACACTGTCGCCCTCTGCAGCAGTGAAAAGGAACTGAAATTAAGTTTCTAATTACAGTTTTTGTGGAAACTGGCTGTTTATTCAGCCACAGTGATACCTGGATAATGTGACATTCATGTTTGAATTTGATGTGTGAAAGTATACAGTTTACTGCACATGGTGTGAATGTGATGCTTCCAGTTTGATGTCTTTGTTCCGAACAGACTTAATGAGCTTTGTGAGCCAGGACAGGTGCAAACCAGGAAGCCAATCAGGATTCTTCAAAAGTGATTTATTATGTATACAATTAAAGTAACATTTTGCATAACAGCTCTAATCCTAAATATCTGTAATATAGAAAAAGTACAAAGGAGTAAAGTACAATAATATAGCCTGCATTACCTCGGACAGAACACTCAATATACATAAACACAGTTATGAGTCACACACACCTGTTGCTACTGGAAACGTCCACATTATTCTCTACAGCCTCTCTCTGCAGTCTACAGCGTTTTTACATTTAAAATAACATTTCACATAACATCTCTAATCCTAAATATCTAATATAACGAACTCTACAGAGAAGAAAATAAGCTTGCATTAGTTCAGACAGAACACTCAGTAAATTATAAATCAATTGAGTCACAAACACCACCTGACATTCAACTGATCTAAACAATCAATAATGTTTGACACATCGACATGATTCAGTTCAAGCTGCCATCAGCACATTCTTCTCAAAGCTTCTGCTTCATGCTGTTACTGACTGTCTGTGCTGCTCACTTCTACCTGCTGCTGCTGCTGAAAACTGAACATGAAAACGTCCACATCATCCTCTACAGCCTCTCTCTCCACTGTCATATTTCACTGTTGTACTACTTTCTGCTTCCATCAGGTGAGTCCAGCCTCTGGTTCAACTGCATCACAACAAAATCACATGAAATTTAGGTGAGTTACTTCTCATAACTGTAAATATGAATCTGATGTTGGCCTGTTTTTTTCCTTTCATGATGCTCCAACCTGACTGGACTTTACTCCACATCTTCCTGCTCCTCTGTGTCTTCTGTCTGCTGCAGCGACGACCTGCAAGTCTGAGACGTTCTCATACACAAGAGAAGAGTCCAGCTGATGGAGAGAGATGACAATATAAGACTCAATGAGCCTCATTCATGCAATATGCATACTGTTAGAATTTGAAGAATATTTTTTAATATTAATGCTTCAGAGTAAATTCTTTGATGACCTTTAAGAAATAAAACATTACATCTTTACATTAAAATTTGCTTTATGATTTCATGTTGATAATAAAATGTGTTCTAGTGCATTTATAAGACAAATAATCATAACAATATTTCAGGGTAAGTTCTGTCAATAAGGTTTCTCTCTCACCTCTATAGTCTCTACAGGTTCATTCAGTTCACTGGTGGAGCTCAGAGTTTTCTTCTTCCTGGATTGAATCCAACAAAAACAAGAAATATTTAACTAAATGACATTCATGACTAAAAAAATTTGAAAATGTTTTAATAAGAAAATAAAATGAGGGATGTTTTCTTTATTGTTTTACCTCATCCACAGACTCAAGAGAAGCAGAAGAATCAGCATCAGGACCACCAGAATCAACCTGATGAGATTCATCATAAACACCGATTTCCCTAAAGATTGAGACCGACAGAAAGTAGATATGGCTTATCAATAAATGCAATATACAGGTGTGTGTGTGTGTGTGTGTGTGTGTTTATGTGTGTGTGTGTGTGTGTGTGTGTGTGTGTTTGTGAAAGTCAATGAGCACAACTTACCTGCCACAATCGTCAGATATAAGGTGGAGTTATGACGTCCTCTTCTGTTCTGGGCTTCACAGTAATAATTCCCACTGTGTTCAGGTCTGACATCAGTGATGGTGAAGATCTGTCCTGATGCTTTTGGTGAGTCTTCATTCTCTTTGTACCAGGTATAATTAGCTGCTGGGTTAGCATCACTGCTACAGGTCAGATTCACTGAGCTGCCCTCCACTATCTCACCAGAGGGACTCACTGACACAGAGGGAAGCTTTGGAGCATCTGGAGGAGATGTATCAAAATGAATGAAGTATAAAATGAGGAAGGGTTGCATTAGTACAACATGTTGTATTGGAGCTGCTCAGTGAACTACAGCAGCAGACTGAATGTGAAGCAGGCAGAGCTGAAAAAAGCAGACATGATCAGACAAATCTCTACTTAACAAGGTTGACAAGTCCATCAGCTGTATGTTTCTTTTTAAATAAGCTGTTTCACTCACATTTCACATCAATAAAGATGTATTCAGATGTCCTCTTCCCCAGCTGGTTCTTAGTTGTACAGTAATACTCTCCAGAGTCAGAGGACTGGATGGAGATGAAGACAAGCTGTGGTTCTTTACTGAGAGGTTGAAGGTCTGGATTTACATTCTTCTTGTACCAGGTGTGTTTAGCTGCTGGGTTAGCATCACTGCTACAGGTCAGATTCACTGAACTGCCCTCCACTATCTCACCAGAGGGACTCACTGACACATTGAGAAGCTTTGGAGCATCTGGAGGAGAAAACATAGCTGATCAACAGTTGAATAACTGACACAACGTAAGAAGCAAATGTTAGACACAAAGTGAGGAGTGAAAGTTGATTCCCTTGTTGCTGCTCATATTAAAACCAACTGTCTGTCACCTTGGATACATTTTGACATTGTGTTAGTGACGTAGTTAGGTAAACTCACACACTGAAGGAGAGCGGTAATCCTCATGTCCTTTCAAAGCACAGGAGACGTTGTCACCAGGATTAAACTGCCCTGAATAAAGAGAAGTTTCCTCCTTCATAACTTTCTGTCCGTTCTTGAACCAGACATAAGAAATACGACCTGCTGGACTGCAGCTGCTGAGACATTTCAGCTCTGCCTCGGTATAAGACTGATGGACTGTTATTGTGATCACTTGCACCTGGAGAGCTGGATATGTGAGGAAGGATCAAAAATGTCATTTGTTACCAGTAAAATACACACATACAGTCAAAATAACCTTTGTAGTTCTTGTGGGTGAAATAATTTGGGATCATCCAATCAAAATTGTAAATGGGGAAAGTACTCAATATAATCCAATCAATTTTATGTGAAACTCTTCAACAGTGACTATTCAGCACTTTCACTAGTCATCAGTTTGTGTTCATCAGTACCTGTGACAGTCAGAGTTGTTCCAGGTAAACTACTCCTCCATTCAAAGCTTTGTGTTTTGAATGTGAAGTGATACTGGGCTGAATCGCTCTCTCTCAGGTCAGAGATTCTCAGAGTGGAGCGTCCTCTCTCTGTTTTAAGGAGCTGAACACGACCTGCATACTGGGAGTCTTCACTAAGGCCCTTAGGCTTTGAGGGATTCTGCCACTGATGACTACGTTCAGGACTGAACCAGAATGTTGATGTGATAGATTCATAACTGCTGTATAAGCAGGAAATGTCCACTGATGAGCCTCTGGAGGCACAGATGCTTCTGTCAGTGTAAATCACTCTGTGGCAGGATTGAGGAAAGATACCTGAAAGATCAAATTAATTTAAAACAGCACTATTATTATAGCACTATCACAATCACAAAAAACATATTTTCTCTTTTATTTGTGGTGTTTATCCATGAAGATATCTGTGGTTTCATTTTTCAGTTTTTGAGATGCTGTTTCTGGTGAGACACAAATATCCATACTTTTTTAAATATAAGTTTTCAAAGCTTTAAGCAGTATAAACAATGTTTAATTCACTTTCATTGTATTGGAATGGCAGCAGACTTTTCCAGGACTGATATCTCAAAATTTGGGCAAATGAAACTGTAACTATTCACATGGTTAAAAAAGGAGCAAGTCAGAAAATATGTTTTTTGTATTTTGAGTGAATTAACTCTTTAAATGTAAGTTCTTAATTTACATTTATTTTGCAGTCAACACAGTGAATATGATATAAGAGGACAGCATGTCTAAAGTCTCATGGGACTGTGGTTTGGTTTTGATCCACTTCTATGCAATGTTTGTATCACATGCTGCCCCAGAAACATGTACATACAAGGTGTAGTACAATAGTTTAACCAGTAGATGTGGTTTTGTTAGTGGGAGACTGTGTTGTAAACTCACACACTGAAGGAGCAGGATGATGCTCAAATCCTTTTACAGCACAGGAATAGCTGTCTGCAGGAGAAAAGTACTTTTTATAAGTAGAAGATGTTACATCCTGAATTTTCTGTCCATTCTCGTACCAGATGAAGGATGAACGATCAGGTAGACGACAACTGCTGTGACACGTCAGCTCTCTCCAGGTAGGATAGAATACCAATCCGCTCACCTGCACCTGGAGATCTGTATAATCTGTATATGTGAAGAAAGAAAAGAAACATAATTTATGTTCAGATACACACAAACATTCAGTTTTATTTTATTTATTCATTAGTTTATTTGTCAGGGACGATGCAACAAAACATTGTAACAGGTTGAAATAACATGAAACAGATGTATTGCATGTAGGATTTCTAGCCAAGCCCCTGGTTAGGCTTTTCTACCTCATAATAGTCATAACATATCATTACCATAAATACATTAGTTTAATAGAGCTCATAATAAATAGTAACATTCTCAATAACAACAGTATTTACATCACAATACAATCGATTTACATGTGTTGTGTATGTGTGCTTGTGTGTATCTTCCTTAATTCATGGCAATGATGTGTTTATGTGCATAATGTTTATAGGTGTGTATTAAACCTAGAGCACAGTACTGTACACACAGTACCTAACACCTAACAAGTACAGGAAAGAAATATAACACTTGACTACACCTGAGCAGGTCATACACAGATATGGGTATGTCCTGAAAAACATACAGAATCAAATCTAAAACAAAATCAATCTCTGTGTGTCCCAGGCCTTGAAACCATGGATTATGTGGACAGAACAACGATGGCTCTGACAAGCATCATTGCAGAGGTACAGTATGCGCACTGCATGTGAAAATGTCATACCCGTATTTGTGGTGCCATCATGCTTGTTTTTTAAACTGTTATTCACTACTACAAATTACGTAATATCAGAATAACTTGTAACTATCATTTTTAATTGTGGATGTGTTGATGGGGGAATAGGTATATGTAATGAATGCTGTTATGTAACAATTGTGTGCATGTGTGTTTTAGACTTCACTATACTGTAATACACTTCAATAATTGTGATTACAGGTGGATATAGCTTCAGGAGGGGAAAACTTTCATGTCTCCACCTACACTGAAAGTACTCAATATAATCCAATCAATGTTATGTGAAACTCTTCAACAATAACTATTCACCACTTTCACTAGTCATCAGTTTGTTTTCATCAGTACCTGTGACAGTCAGAGTTGTTCCAGGTAAACTACTCCTCCATTCAAAGCTTTGTGTTTTGAATGTGAAGTGATACTGGGCTGAATCGCTCTCTCTCAGGTCAGAGATTCTCAGAGTGGAGCGTCCTTTCTCTGTTTTAAGGAGCTGAACACGACCTGCATACTGGGAGTCTTCACTAAGGTTCTCAGGCTGTGAGGGATTCTGCCACTGATGACAACGTTCAGGACTGAACCAGAGTGTTGATGTGATAGATTCATAACTGCTGTATGAGCAGGAAATGTCCACTGATGAGCCTCTGAAGGCACAGATCCTTCTGTCAGTGTAAGTCACTCTGTTGCAGGATTGACCATTGAGACCTGAAAGATGTTCCTGCTTCATTCCCAGTGTCTGGGAGGCGTCTTGTCTTGGTGTAGTGGGGGCTGCCATGGACAGCCTTTCTGAGACACATGTATGTTTAAATGTGACTATTTTCAGTCTGTATTTTGCATTGTAGGAATCTAATGTTATATGTCCATGTGTTTTGTAGAGCTCCTTGAGTGGTTGTGTACAAGTGTAGTTGGTGAAATCCAACCAGGGAGCTGCTGTACAGCTGGTGGGTTTTGGATATTTTCTTTTTTTTGGTTTGTTTCTGTTGGGGGAATTAGTTGTATGAAGTTAATCATATTTTGTTTTGTTGTTTGCAACTAGTGGGCCGCTGCCTTGGTGTTTTCTTTTTTTGTTTTTTGTTTTCTTTTTTTGCTAATTTTGATTCAATTGTTTTCTTTAGTTTTTATTTGTGTGATGACTCTGTTGACATTATTGAGCACACTGCCCAGGTGTACAGATTGTGAGCTCCTCTTACACTAGTTTATGTGCTGCTTTGTCTTGTTAATCTGATCCTGTTGCTGTCAGACGGAGTGTGTGTGACCTTTAATATATTGTGACCAAACAACTTGCCGCTTGTCCTCAAAGTCATTTTATCAAATTATATTTTTACATAATAAAGATTGTTATTTCTAATATAAGATTGCTCCCTATTCATCTTTCTCTTCACAGTGTTTGAACCCGTGTCTGTGGCTGGTGGTTGCCATAGTAACACAGAGCAGGTTGTATTGTTGTTGGGATACTGACAGCAGTAGAGGTCCTGTAGAGCTCAATGAGAAAAACATGGTGCCAATAACAAGCGAGGCAGTGGGGTCGCTCATATCAGAAATACATGAAGTCATTGTACAGAACTTTAGATAAAAGACTCCACAAGATGCTGTTATGTTAGTGGAAGACTGTGAAGAAAACTCACAAACTGGAAGAGAGGGGAAATCCTCATGTCCTTTAACAGCACAGGAATAGCTGTCTGCAGAATTAAAGTAGAATGAAGAAGAAGATGTTCCTGTCCAAACTTTCTGTCCATTCTCGTACCAGATGTAGGAAGAACGATCAGGTGGACGACAACTGCTGAGACACTTCAGCTCTGCCCGGGTAGAATAGATTGTTCTCCTCACCTGCACCTGGAGATCTGTATATGTGAAGAAAGAACAGAAATGTCATTTATGTTCAGACACACACAAACATTCACAATACTATTTCCAAGATATTAACCATTTGAAATTACATTAAGTCTTCCAATGAAAATGTTACCTGTGACAGTCAAAGAGACTCCAGGTGAACCAGTAAATCTCCCTCCTGGTTGGTTTGTTATGAACATGAACTTGTACTCAGCTGAGTCGCTCTCTCTCAGGTCTGTGATTCTCAGAGTGCAGTCGTTCTTATCACAGTGAGACTGAACACGACCTGCGTACTCTGAGTCTGTTCTCAGATCCACACGTTCATTATTACTCAATTTAGTGAACCAGAATGTTCTCTCAACTTCAGTATCATGGTCATTTATTCTGGATGTGTATCTGTAGGTGCAGTTTATGTTCACTGTTGATCCTTTTAAGGCACAGATCTGAGTAGAAGTGTAAGTCACTCTCCAGCCATACTGACCCTGTACCACTGTAACACAGAGCACATCAGAAACCACAATCACATTCATAATGAGTTAAGAATCAGTTCATTTTCTTCATAATTTATTCTATAATTCATGTTAAAATATTTACTATACTATACAAATATACTTTGACTTTTATTTCTGAATGAAGCCTGGGTGAACACAGGAATATAAAAGTCCAAAGACAAACTGTTTTCTTTGAATTTACAGTACAAAGAAACAGTTTTAGATGATGTTTACAGTTAATCTCTCTGTGCACTGAGACAGAACATCGTACAGTCTGAAGGTGCAGTGAAGGAACAAGAATGTATTGAACCTGTGAACATTAATGCAGTTTTACTGAACAGGATAAGAAGAAGAAAATGAATCATTAGAGAGTCTGTGCTTGTCTTGGTTAGTTTCCTCTGTCCCAGCAAACATGTCCCTTTGGGACCCATGTGGGGCCACTGCGGGAATAAAATGAGCCCCGCAAGGGCAGCCCACTGTGGGCCCCATTCCCGGCGTGAAATGCGGGGCACGTGAAGGCCCCACACTATGGGGCCCAGGTGGTGCCCAAGTGAGACAGCCCACACTCAGCCCACACTTTGGGCTGGGTGTGAGCTGTCCCACTTGGGCATCCATGTTGGATTTCTGTGGGTAAGCCCACAGTGGGTTTCCCACAGAAAACCATGATGGGGGCCCAAAAGGGCAAGACTGCGGTGGGCCCTGCATGGGCTATCCCACAGAAGGTCCATGTGGGATTAGTGTGGGTTTGCCCTGCCCACACTTCCCCACAGTAAACTCACACATACCCACAGTGGGCCCACATGGGCATGTTTGCTGGGGTTAGTTCTTTGGTCAAGTTGCTGCTGAGTTAAGTGTGAAAACCACAGAGAAATGCAGGACATGACGTGATGGAAACTTTTGAAAGCAGCTAAAATAAAATAGGTGACAATAAGTTTTTACAGGGAGGGACAACTGTTATAACTGTAACAGCTAAAACAGTTGTCCAGCTCTACAGTACAGAGTGCAGAAATTACCAAACACATTTAAAACATCATGACGAGATGAAATTCTCAGTGCATTGCTGTACCATCATAGAACTATGTATATATGCATATGCATGTATAAAAATATATGATTCTTACAATCCATGGAGGGAGGGTGGACAAACCTTATTAGCTAGACACCCCCACCCCCACCACCCATTACGCAGACACAGCTGAACATCTTAATATCATATTATTAAAGTGTTCAGCAGTAAATATTGATGTTATTTTTTATTATTTTGCCTTCATTCAACAGCTATAGTTTACACAGAAATAAACAGAAGTGAATATTTGGTGTTGTAGAGTTTAAAAGTTATTCATCATACTGCATCACACATACATCAAACCTAGAAAAGTGCTGATCTGGGATATTTTATATTTACTTTCTTAAAATGACTTCATGCTGCTCTGAATAAGTGAGCTAAATGTCCTACAATGTAAATGTAGATATACGGTACCTGACACAGAGAGAAGGAAGACAACAAATCCACTCGCTGCTGCTGTTAAACTCATAGCTGCTCCTCTCATCTCTCTGTGAGGCTTCAGAGACAATAAAATACATTAAATAATGTACAAAACATGTAATAATCATATCAGTAAACTATTGTACTCACAACAGAGAAGGACGTTGTCTGTTAAGATGCTCGTCCTCTGTGATCTGTGGGCAGAAGTCAGATATCAGGATGTTAAAAGACTTGACTTCCTTCCTCTTTCTCATTATTATGAATATTCATGAGGAGCCAAATGACAGTAAACACATAAGTTAAAACCAAATTTTACTGTTTTCAAAAGACTTAATATAATCTATGTCAGAGAGAATAACAGACCAGTGTTTTGACCTCTTAAATAAAGAGAGAAGAGAAATAATGAGACATTTTTATTATCTTACTCTTTTTAAGTGTGGGCACAGTTCAGTGTCTAAAGAAAAAAACATGACACGTGACGGATGTGTGACATTTGGTTTGATGCATCTCTTCACACTTCTAGTGCATGTTAAGACACTGAATACACCACCATGAGTTCAAAGAGATGTACTGCATCAGTATGGGATGTAAGAAGTCACATGCTGAGCACAATGTTTATTGTAAGTATTAAGAAACAAGTAAAAAGCAAAGTACATCAAAACATGATACACAAATCTATGTGTAAATCAGATCACAAAATGTTTTACATCTGCAGT